>NW_006159756.1:3882904-3929509 GCF_000334495.1 Tupaia belangeri chinensis | reverse complement strand
ACTCTTTCCACCTCCTTGAGCCCCCATAGATACCATCATTTACCTGAAGAATGGGTTATCCAAGAGCAGCTATGGAGGAAGAGATAAGGGATTTGTGTCATTTCCCTTGTTGATATAGTCTTAAGAGAAAGAGTGAAACACCCTAGGAAAGCCCATAGGCAGATGAGATCTGGGCACTCACCAAAGCATGTCCTAACAGAAAGTATTGAGGATAGGATGCAAAAGAGATTAAGAACACCACCCTGGGCTCTACAGATCAGATCAACACCCACATGAGGTAGGAGGCCAAGAAGGGCCAGGAAAGTGGATGGTTATGGGGATAAACTATTGTCCACCCATGCTTCTTTCTGGGACAATGAGAAGAAGTGATACAAGGGGTAAGGAAGCCAGACAAACCTGGATTTCAATCCTGAATCTGCCATGTGTTAGCTAGAAGAACTCAGATACCATAATACTATTGAATGCATATAGAGGACTGTAAAGTTCACATACGTAATCTCATGTGAATTTCATAGTACTAGGATGTAGGATGGCATCAAGTAATTGTTATAAATCCTATCTTTTAGATGAGCAACTGAGGATCAGAGAGTCATTTTGCCTCAATCACCTTTTACACTCCAAATTCGTTCACCACTCTCTGTGCTACACTGCATAGATAAAGCCAAGTCCCTGAGCAGTACCAACAAGGAATTGTAGAAAGAACCAGAAATCCAAAAGCCAAGGAATGGGTTTTTAGATCCCAAAGGTCTTGTGCTGGGAGCCATGGGAAGGGAAAACTGAGTCTCATTAACATAGAGGTGCAGACCCATGGTCTTCTAGGCTGCCTTCCCAGTTTCCCAGGTCCCCTGCCCACTGCCCTACTCTCCCAGGTTGTTACCTAGTTAAATAGCTGTTGATGTAAATTATTCTAATAACTGGTGTTAATTTATACACATTTACATATAACTTGCAATTCATTTGGTATCCACATTTAGTCAAACTTCACTAATTCAGACCAAACTGGGAAAGCCTACTCTGAAATGAAAAGCCTAGGTCATAGAATAATTCAGTAGTTTATCATGGTTGAGGTTTTTTTGTTTTTGTTTTTGTTTTTTTGTGGGTTTTTTGGAGAGGTTTTTTTGCTATAGGGTACGTGAGCTTGCCAGAAAGACAGAGAGAGACAGAGAGACAGAAAGCAAGAAATCAAACCCAGGGGAGATGGCCACACCACAATCCCTTCTCCTCCTTTCTTGTCTCAGGATCTTAGGCATGCACATACACGTGCCCAGCATGAGTTTAAGTCGCCAGGTCTGGGACTTGAACCGTGATCGACTACATGGGAGTCCAGCGATATAACCATTATGCTAACTGCTGATCCCTATCATGGTTGAGTTTCATCTTATGTGGGACAGCCTGCTTCAAAATCAAATGTGCAAGGTAAAAATAGATATTGTCAAACTTCTCCTTGAATATCCTTAAAATCTCCAAAAGCTGAGTTCTCAGCAGCTCAAAAGTCAAAAAATTAATACCTTTTATTTTTCTTTGATTTTGAGCTGTGAAAGAGAGGGCAATGTGTAAGTAAAAGCCTCCCATTCCCTTTTCTCTTTCTTTCTCCTTCTCTTTCTGTGTGTGTGTGTGTGTGTGTGTGTGTGAGAGAGAGAGAGAGAGAGAGAGAGAGAGAGAGAGACTTTCTATGATAGACTTTAGGAAGTTGAAGTTTAATTATATAATATGATTTCACCTACTACCTCAGTTTAACAAGTAAAATTTTCCTACTACAAAATTCCTCAAGCTAATCCCGTTGCCTAATGGTTAAGAGAGTCAGATTCCACATGGCCAACCATTGTTTGATTCCCAGCTCCAGTGGCTTGAAAAACACTCTGGACACATGTGTATACATGCCCCCAAGTCCCCAGAGGATAGAGACATAAAGGAAAAGAGTTTGAGGCATGACTGCATTCCATTGGGGGGTGATTTCTCATCTCTCTCTACCTCTGGTGAGTGCATATGCTCTCTGGAAATTAAAAATAAAAATCATCTTTCAAAGCACATAGATTGGAATTATTTAATTAATATATGAGAAAATATAAGTAAACTTGGCTTATTTACATGTGGATTATGTAGTCAATGAACATGATTCATGGGATGCACATGTGACAACTGGGTTTATGGGGTATACACTGGATAGTGTCATTAGAGAAAGAGGTATCATGTTACAAAAATTAAAAATACACACATACAAGCACGTGCACATAAATGTGTGTATTGTCTAGAAGCAGAGCCTGAGTAGGGATTCTTGCCCAAATGATTTGTTGGGAGACATTTTCTTAGGAGTGAGGGAAACAGGAGAGGGCAGGGGAGGTGAGAGCTAAGAAAAATGTGGCCTCAGCTGGGAATGGCTTCAAATGGACAAACCATTCAAGAGCACTAAATCCACCAGTGTTAATCCCAACTCCCACCTCCAGGACGTTTGAAGTCCCCACACACACATGCACAGACACCCAAAGATTAGCCGTCATTAGCTAAAATCAATTCCTCAGGGTCTGGGGTTATAGTATCCCAAGTCCAGTGGCCAGTACTTACAGGGGGTAAAGGGTATCCAGGTTGGGCTCCCACAGCATCTCCTGCGGTCTACTCTTTGCACCCTCTGATCCACATTCTTCTGCAAACTTACTCCATCCAGTGACAGCATCTTCAGAATTCTCAAAGGTCACAATTTCCTGGAAGACATATAAAAGAAAGGTTAATAGAATGAAGCATTGCCTTGATGTTTGTTTCCAGGCCATATGCTACTAGGATCTTCTACCTCCACCATCCATTCCAGATTCCCCACACACTTAACTAGCCCTTCTGCTGGTTTAAGTGATTTACCTTATGGGTTGACCTTGTTGAGCTGTCCAAGTTGGGAGCCATTCAATGTCACCTGATGAGTGGGTTGTAGCAGATTTCCCAAGTGTGGATATGATGATTCTGAAGCCCACAGAAGCTTACTAAGTGTTATGCTTCTTTCTTAGCATCAGAGAGTGTATGGAGCAATAACTTATCCTGGAGAGGAGCTATCCCTCTGCTATCTGTCTCCTAAAAATGTCAATGATGTGGCAGAGCCCTAAGTCTCTAGGGTTTATCATCAACCCTCTAGGGAGCACATATCTTAGCTGGGTAAAGTGGACTTTTCTAATATTCTGTAGAATGTATGATAAACAGAGAATTAATCTTCTCCAGGAGATAAGATGGTGAATATATATATATATATATATGGCTGCCTGTTTCATACAAATGTGAGCCATGTTTGATCTTCTTGCTGATGGATAAAAAAAAAGGAATACCTTCTCAAAATCATAGCTACATACCATTTTTCCAAGGCCATGTTAATCTGCTCTCATAAATATATGATAAGTGGTATAGCAGCTACAATTGGGACTATTATTTGGTCAAATTTGCTGCAGCCTACTGTCATCTGCCATGATGTACCTGGACTGCAGGACCACACTAGTGAATTATATGGGATAGGAGCCACTTGTCCCATATAATGACAGGAACCACTACTTCAGCTTTTTTTTAATCAGTTAGGGTGGCACTAATCTTTGTCATCCTCCCTGCATTGTGATATTGGTTTTGATTTACTATCCTGATACAGAGAAGGGAATTTCAAGGCATTCTACTGCCCTCTCCTATTCAATAGTTCTTATTCCACGAGAGGTCAAAGAACTAATGGAAAGTTTATACGTTTTGCTAGACATGTCTATTGCCACCAGTTAGATCATTATGAGATATATCTAGACCAGAATGATGTCTACTACCTGACTCTTTCTACCCTGAGTGTTATAGGAGTGTCATAATTGTGCCTTGTATCCCCAAGCAGCAGTGTTGACTCAGGAGTTGTCCCCAACGTACTTCAAATGTCTCTAGGTACTCTCTTTTCCCATTACCTAGCTATTCAAGTAAATAAATATAGGTCCTTTGAGGAAGAAGTGGGGGAATGTATACACTTACTGTATGCACTTACCATGAGGTTGCTAGGTCCCTCTTCTTGAGAACGTGGCTTTCCATTTAGTCAAGGAGTTCCGGGTTTCAAAACTCTTCAGTTCTGTTCTGTGAAGCTTATTTTTCTAAGAAAAGGTTGAAACTGGTCCTATGCTCATCCATTGTTGATAATTTATGATTACACACACACACACACACACACACTAACGGGATTTCAAAAAGTTTGTGGGAAAACTCAAAAGTATGAGTTTATTTTGATGCAAAAACTTTTTTGAAATCCATGCATAGTTTTTGTTTGTTTGGTTTTTGTTTTGGGGTATTTTTAAAACACCTATTGTCCATAAACTTTTGAAAGACTCTCTTGTTTATCCTTGCTGGCTGCTCATCTGTATTGCCTCTAGATACACCATGATCTATGTACCTTCTCCAGAAATCCCCGCAGGCCAGGTTTTCCAACCCTGCT
Source organism: Tupaia belangeri chinensis (assembly GCF_000334495.1). Taxonomy (NCBI): domain Eukaryota; kingdom Metazoa; phylum Chordata; class Mammalia; order Scandentia; family Tupaiidae; genus Tupaia; species Tupaia belangeri. Next base: position 3,925,083 of record NW_006159756.1, on the reverse strand, counting down.
GTCCATTACAGTAATTATGCCCAACTTACTTCTGACAGACAAGTACTACCGCCTAGTTATTCTGGGGGGGGGGGGGGGGTTGCGCAACTGTACTCACGCCTTGGTTTTTTGGGGGGGGGGGGGAGGTTGCTGCATCCATTTCTACTAGGACCCCTGTTCTATAAAGGGAACTCTGTCAGTCCTATTGCTGAACTGGTGACATTGGTGCCACTCACCCACACACTTCTTACCACTTTAGCAGAGTGATCTCCAGGCTCTCCTGGGGAATACAATCAGTTGGTGGATTTTCTAGTATCACATAGCAGACCCACTCAAGCATGCCCAGGCCTCTGAGCCTTTTGATCTCTTCCTACTCAGCTTATCATGGCAATTCTGGCAACTCTGTTTTGTTTAATGTGGGCTATTGCTTTATCCAAGCTTCCAAGAGCCATCTCAGCAGGATATTAGAGTCATAACTTGGGGTCCACGCCAGGGTGTTCTATCCTGTGTCACAGGAGAATGCCCTGCATTGAAAAACTCTCCCTAGTCAGCTTTATCTTTTGGCCTCTTCCCTAGTCCAGGCCCTTCTGGATTCACTCCTGGCGCCTGGACCCACAGTATTATAGCCAGGTTCTGCAGCTTTGGATATAATCCTCTAATCCCTTAGCAGGCTCAGCACTTTCCCAATCTGGCTATGCTGATATTTGACCCCAATTTATAATCTGGTGGCCAGGAGGGGGAGTGGCTAGATGGTGATGCAGGGGTAAAATGTGACACTCTGCAAAGCTGACCCACACAAAAATGCTCTGGACTTACATCTGGAGACCTTCCCAACTACGCTGGGCATGTGCATACATATGATCCAAGTCTGACTAAAGCTAGGGGTGGATCATGGCATCAAGGCCCTATTGGGAGTACTGTCTCTCTGTCTTTGTGTCTCTGTCTCTCATACTCATGAAAGAAGAAGAAAAGAAAGCTGAAAAAAAAAAAAGAAAGGAGGGACTCATTTGAGACTTCTGCATCACCTTCAAGCAAGCAGGGACCTCAGCCTTTCAACTGGGGCAGTAGACCATTTGTGTAGGCTTAGATGGTTCAGAAAATTGAGAAGTCATTTCCCAAGTACATCTACTCAGATATGCCAGTCTCAAGCATTAAGGTCCCACATCTCTATCAGGGCCCTGCTTTCAGCATAGGTGACTCACCCAGGATAAGAATTTAGTCTTCTTTGAAGTTTTGCCACTCTTATATTGAAGTCCCGTGCCTGATTTTTAACTCTGCCTCTGGCTGTTGGAAGGGAAGTTCTCTTAGAATGCTGCCACTTTGCTTTAAATTGTTAACAAGCAGATTTGAGCCTGCCATTTTTTCTCTTCAACAAATCATTGATGTTTAGCAAAAACCACCCACATCCAGTCTCTTTATAGTTGTTCTTTCCATTATATCTCCTGTATGCACTGGATTGTATCTCCCTCCTAGCTTCTCCACAACCCCCAAGTCCACAGTGAAGTTCTAAACCCCAGTGTGACTGTATTTGGAGACGAGACCTTTAGAGGAGTAATTAAGGTTAAATGAGGTCATAACAATGAGATCCTGATCGATAGACTGATGTCCTTATAAAAAGAGAAAGAGACATCCAAGACATGTGAGCTCAGAGAAGAGGCTAGGTGAGGACACAGCAAGAAGGCAACCATATGCAAGCTGAAGAGAGAGGCTGCAGGAGAAATAAAACCTCCAATACCTTATTCTTGGACTTCCAGCCTCCAGAAGTAGGTGGAAACAAATTTCTTTTGTTTAAGCCACCACTGTGGTGTTTCATTATGGCAGCCCTAGCAGACTAATTGAACCAGCTAGCACATCCCCTTTCCAGCTCACCTAGGTAATGTTCTTGGCAATCCCCAAGATGCAACCTGCCAGAGACTATCAGTACTCCACCTGCCACCAGCAATGGAGTCTTCATTGTAATCCAATTTTAGAATTCCATACTTACTATCTGCATTTGTTTCTTTCTTGTTTGTTTGTTTTTCTGAACCACTCTTGATATCAAATGTCTCAAGTCAGACTCCCCAAAAAGCAGAACTGGAGAGGAGGACTCTCATTTAAGCTTTGTACCAAGGTAGCATTCTCAGAAAAGGAGAATGCAGAGAAGCAAAAAATCTAGAGAAAATGCTAAGCAGGAATCTCTTGGCTAACACCTAGCTTATTACTTGTTCTGTAGTGAAAATTCTATAACAGTCCTTGTCCCACTTTGAGGCAAGAAATCTTCCCTTTTGTCCCTGTGTGAGTCAGTTATTAGTTGAGACCTTCCATGCAAGAAGCAGAGGTAGATGAACAACCTCAAGGGGTAAGCAGCTCCAGTTCAGTTGAGGGCAAGTCTCCTGAAAAGGATACAACTGTAAATTATGATGTCGGTTATAGGAGCTGGAAGATGTGTGCAGCAGTCAGTAGAGGGAGTCTGGATGAGGTACCAACAGCATCGACTACAGAGACATGGAGAGATAGATGACAGATAGATGAGATTGGGTAATTGGAAAAGTCATGACATATTGTTTCTATGTTTTTCCATGCAAAATTGCCTCATGACTTTTTCAACGACCCAATAGATAGATAGTAGATAGATGGATAGGTATAGATGATAGACAGTTGACATTTAGTTAGATGATAAATGGGTTGATAAATATGTAGTAGGTAAGTAAATAGGGAGATTGTGTTCTGTAGTAATTAACACAGCATGAGAAATATGTGAAGATCAAACCAACATCTCTGCTAAATGGAAAAACAAATTATTTCATTGTATTTAGCCCCTCTTAAATGCTTCTTTCATCACCCAATATTCTAAAGTACAATGACAGTGAAGCTAGGAGGGATACTATAGTCACACCAAGGAGGACCACTGTTATGGGTCTGGTTCCATAGGAAGTAGACCCTGAGATGGAGATGAGCATACAGGAAGGAAGCAAGGCTAGACAGAAAGAGAAGCTGGGCTGGCAATGCAGTCTCATCAATGACCTCAGCCAACATGAGAGGATGGTGAAGCTAAAATGGTGTTTCCGAGTTGTTCCAAGCTGAAATGAGGAGTCTGAGCCTTTACGCCTTTGCCTGGGAAATCATTGGTCACAAGTTGTCCCAGGAAATGGGCATGACCTTGGGCAAGATGACCTTCTTCAGTGAAGGCAGTTTCTATGGAGGGCTGACAGGTAGAGAGCTGTCTGAAAACCCCCAGCAGCTGGCAGACCAAGTCCTTCTGCCCTTCAGAAGGTCCTGGGCTGCATAGCACAGAGTCCACAGTAATCACCCAGCGTAATCTAAGTGGAGAGAGATGGCTTCCAGGGTGAGATGGCAGGCAGCTGGATCCTGAAGGATGAGTGGGAGGGATGTTGCTGGGCCAGGCCCAGCCCTTGCTGCTCTCTTTAGTGCCAGATTAGGAAGTACTCAATTAGGCTGTTTTACACTGAAGATTTTTCAGGAAAGAAACAATTAGGAACCATTAACTAGGATACCTGTTCTCCCTCTTTTGTTTTCCCTTTTAAAAACAAGCTGGGAAATATGCCTTAATTAACCTGCTTTTCATTTGGAAGGCAGCACAGAGCTTCTGAGCATGTCAGCCTGCTTGAAGATGAAATGGGAAAGAGCTTGTCAAACATCTCCCTACAAGGGCAGGAAAAGGAAATCGGGAGGGGAAAGGTTAGGAAGAGGATTGCTCAGACTCAGGAAACTATCTACAAGGCACTAATTGGGCTGCCAAATGTGTCTGGGGCAAAGAGGAGAAAGGTGGATTGATAAACAGTTTTGTAGCAAGGTATCAGTGGTGAGGCCAGGAGAGAGTGCAGCCCAGTCCCTTTACCAAGCTAGGGGCCAGGATTGAATGAGGCTGGGGTAGCTCACAGGACTGACAGCCATTGATCCTTCTATTTCATACTCAGATCCTGGCTACACTTCTCCCCTCACCCCTCCTGCACTCCACCTCTTGCATTATCACTGTGGTGGAACTTGCTGTTGGGAAACAGGGGAGGCAGATTACCAAGCACAGTGTTCCCAATGCGGCTCAGGTAATCTCCTGAGGTAAGGCCAGGGTCATGAAAGAAGAGGACAGGCAGGGATAAGGTCACACAGTTTTGGAGCAGAAGAAGGCAAAGAAGGTCACACAGTTTGGGGGTAGATTAGAAAGCTTAGAGTAGAGAATAAGGTACACGAAGGAAAAGAGAGAACTTTATTTTCCTATTGATTCTCTATGCTCTGGTCCTCACTTTGTATATGTCAGCAGAGCCTTTTAGCAAGTGTGTGGGTCATGCAAAATGGTGCCCTCTATTCCCAGCCTAGTCCCACCCACATTGCTCCCCTTAAGTGGGTCCTTAGAAGACAGCAGGCAATTTGCATATTATTCAGCCTCTGGCTAGTTCCATTGTCCTCCATCTCTTCCCTGGTTTTTAGTGAGAGAAGTCCCTAGAAGTCAAGGAGTCTAGCATCATTCATTTATTTGTTTCTTAAACATTATTTAGGCACTTGGTGTGCCAGAGATCTTGTCAAAATGAACACTGTACAACTTCTACCCCTTTAAGCTCGCATCAAGTAGGAGGGATGAAGCCGTAAGTCAGTGCCCATACTATATGTGCAATGTGATTGTAGACATTAGTTCTGCCCAAGACTAGGGAGTGGGGAAGGTTTGCTAGGAGCTATGGGCTTTTAAGGGTTAAGTAGGCATTAACCAGACAGAAAAAGAGGTAAGAAAGGAGAGTGTAAGCAGCAGGAACAGCATGTACTAAGGTATATGGAGGCAGGAAGATTGCACCATGGATGCACTCAGAAAATGCTGGTTTATCTAGTAAAGTCAGTCTACATGGGGGAGTAGTGACCTGTAACCCCAAAAGGCTGTAGCTGGGAACCAAATGGTTTTAGATGTGGAAAATCAATGAAGATGATTAGAAATGGGTATAGTTAGATTTGAATTTTCAGAAATACCAGTCTGCTGAGGTGCTGAGGGACCAGCAGTTAGCATAATGGCTATGTCACTGGACTCCCATGTAGTCAACCGTGGTTCAAGTCCTGGACCCAGTGGCTTAAACTCAAGCCAGGTGCATGTGCATGTGTGCCCAAGATCCCGAGAGAAGAATGGAGGAGAAGGGATTGCAGCATGGCCATCCCCCCTGGGGGGTGATTTCTCATTTTCTGTTTCTCTGTCTCTCTCTGTCTGTCTGGCGAGTGCACGTGCCCTATAGCAAAAACCTCTCCAAGAAAAAAAAAGAAAGAAAGAAAAAACAAATACCAGTCTGCTGACAGAGGGGATCAAAATAAAATAGAATGGACAAGGCCATAGGTAGTTAGGAGTTGAACTAGTCAAAGCAAGAGTTGATGTGGGCTTGGCAGTGAGTTCCAGCAATGAATGAATGTTTGTCAAATATGTGGAAAATCAATGAAGATGATTAGAAATGGGTATAGTTAGATTTGAATTTTCAGAAATACCAGTCTGCTGAGGTGCTGAGGGACCAGCAGTTAGCATAATGGCTATGTCACTGGACTCCCATGTAGTCAACCGTGGTTCAAGTCCTGGACCCAGTGGCTTAAACTCAAGCCAGGTGCATGTGCATGTGTGCCCAAGATCCCGAGAGAAGAATGGAGGAGAAGGGATTGCAGCATGGCCATCCCCCCTGGGGGGTGATTTCTCATTTTCTGTTTCTCTGTCTCTCTCTGTCTGTCTGGCGAGTGCACGTGCCCTATAGCAAAAACCTCTCCAAGAAAAAAAAAGAAAGAAAGAAAAAACAAATACCAGTCTGCTGACAGAGGGGATCAAAATAAAATAGAATGGACAAGGCCATAGGTAGTTAGGAGTTGAACTAGTCAAAGCAAGAGTTGATGTGGGCTTGGCAGTGAGTTCCAGCAATGAATGAATGTTTGTCAAATAAGCACAAAAAAGGCTCAGAGGTCTTGAGTTACCGCAGAGCTTGCTGAGAGAAAGGGCGCTAGTTAGATATGGTGGTGGGATGGATGACGCAGTCAAAAAAAAGAACTATGCAGCTTGGGCCTATTCTCTTCTCTGCGGTTCACTCCTTGACTGCTCTTCCTCCAGGATACAAAAGCATTGGGGATTTAGGAGCACAAATGGCTAAGTCATATTGTGGTCTGGATTGTGGTCATATCACATGACCTTTGCTTTGTGACCTCTTCCCTCAACTTTGTTCAGGACATGAAAGGCTGAGTTTCCTCCCTTGGGAATGAGATGAGAAGAGAAGTCTTCACAGCAGTCGTGAGAATGCATCGCAGCAGACGTATGTATTGCAGATTGGTGATCATCACCTACTACCCAACCCGAACACCCAGACCACACAGTGTTACTTAATGAAGGGACCAAACATCCTGGTTTGTCTGTTCAGGACAGTTCCAGTTTATATTTGCTATTCAGGCATAATTATTAATCCAGTCCTTTTCACTCTCATAAGTGGCCCAGTTTGGATGATTAAAGTAACTGTAAATTTCGCTTACAAATCAGCTGCCATCTCCTTTCCCACTGGGCCCAGATGCAATCTCGGAATCCTTTTCTACACAGCCTTCTCTCTCAGCAACAGCGATCAACCAATCAGGGATTAAAATCAACTTGCTCCCTCTGACAGAAGAAAGAACATAAGTCTATATTTGCTGGGCAATCTCATGCATACAGACTGACCTCTCTGAGCCTCCATTTCTTCATTTGACAATGATAACAATAGCACTCCCCACCTCTAGGGCTGATGTGAGCAACCAGTGAAGAAGTATGTGGAAAAGTGCCAAATGTGTAGTGGCATTTTTGTGATTTTTAAAGGGCACAAACCCTTGGCCAGGTAGAGTCTCGGGGTCTTGGCATCATCCTCGCCACTGCATCAGTAAGAATCCACAGTCCTCCTAAAGATGGAAGCTGCCAACGCCCGCAAATCCTCCTGGAATTTAGACCTCTCCTCCCCTAATCTTCTCCTCCTTTGGAGACAAACAACAAACCCCTCCAGCACCCCCACCCCTCAGATCAACTCCATCAAGAAGCAAGGCTTCTCTTTGTACTACAGCAAACACGCGTCTCTTATTGACGCTCCCCTGGGACCCTCTGTGGCAACACACGCACAGCTTTGAAGTCGCGAGTGTGTTTAATGCACAAGGGCCCCGTCTCGGTTCAAGGACAGTATTTTAAGTCCCTGAGAAGATGGAACAAAGTTTTGATCGCAGAAAGAAACAGATTCTTAACAGACTTGAATGATAAAACATCACAATCTCATCCGATTGTAGCAGTGAGCTCTGAAGCGGGAGTAAAGGAAGAAGCGATTGATTGGGAAGCCTTCTATCCCAGACGTAAGCCAGCTCCCTGACCTAAGCTCGCACCACTTGCTCGACTTGTGATAGGCATGAGACTGAGAATGCGGGGTGTAGGCTGCTGAAGACAGTGGACTGAGAATTCAACCTCCCAGACATAAGGAGGACTCTGAGACAAAGACGGGTGTGGAGAAATGCCTCCTTTGAAAGATTCCTGCCTGGAGGAGGTGTCACTTGACCAAATTATGAAAACCTGAGGACAGAACTCAGCACCTGATGTATTTAATCAGTAGAGATTTAGCCATTTTTTATTTGGCCATTTCATTTTTTTTCTTTCTTTTTTTTTATTTGCCAAAGGGCACATGCACTCACCAGAGAGAGACAGAGAGAGAGAGGACTAGGGAGAAAACACCTCTCATGGGATGTGGTTACACTGCAATCTCTTCTTTTCCATCTCTCTCTCGTTTTGGGATTTGGGCCATGAACATACATGTGCCAGGCATATTTTTCAAGTCACTGAGCCCAAGATTTGAACTGTATAGTCAATCATGTCAGAACCAGCTCCCTTAACCAGCAGACCATAGCCTGGCTCACAATTTTTGCCCTTTCAAATGAGCTGCAGTTTCAGAAACAAAGTATCTACTTTACTACAGGTCCAATCAGAGTCCAAGTTTCAGGAAGAAAACAGTCATCTTTCTGAGAACTCCTGGAGGACAGAATTATGAGATAGATGGCTCTTGAGATTATGGTCTCCTTGTGGATTCCAGAAGAACACTGTCCAGAACCCAGGTGGTAAACAGACCAAGAATCCCCAAAATAACTTCGCCAATGGGGCTTCAGGTAGAGCAACCTAGGAGACAACTGGATCAGGAAAGAGGCCACACTGGGGGCCAAGGCGATTATAGTACTACCTAGGATTGGGGGGTGTCATTACTTTGAAGAAATGAGGCCATCAGGCTGGGTTCATGACTTCAGGGAGAGGGGAAGGTCATGTAGAGGATGCATCAGAAAGTTTGGTTTCACCATGGTTCTTCACTTTTCAAAATCGTAAATACAACCCCCTTACACTCCTAGAGGTGATCAGTGCAAGGGGGTAGTTTCCATGGAACTAAGAACATCTCAGTCACTTTTGTCTCTTCTGGAGACAGGCATGCCAGGTACCAGGTCGGTGATTTCAGCCCAGGGCACCCATTACAACAAAAAAGGAAGCTGTATTTTTGTAAAAATAAAATAAAATAAAATAAATTAAAGTGCCAGAAAAGTAGAAGTTCATGCCAGAGGACTCATGCATGATGGCAGCATCTCCTGTGGGACCACTGGCACTGACCACTGGCATGAGTTGGTGGACAAGTCTACTCCAGAGGCCAAATTATCCATCAGAAAACTCACTGGCAAGCCCATCAGCAAAGAGGAATTAGCTGTTGCCGACAGTCTTCCTAACAAACTGCTCTTTCTCTGTGGGTTATCCTCTTATTCCTGATCAATTCTGTTTAGAGTGCTATTAGGCATCTCTCCATTTCATGCTCATAACAAACCAGGGTCATGGGCAGGGAAGATGTTTTTATCTATGGTTCATGAGTGACTAAAATGATGCCCAAAGACAAGGTGGAGTGTCCCAGGCCACTTAGTTCCCTCATGCAGAACCGAGGACTCTGTGCACTAAACAGAGTCACCCTGAGAGTCTGACCTTTATTCCACACCTGTCCCACCCTTTGCCTCACCTCACAGGTGCACACAGGTGCAATATGATCAGAAATCCAGTCAGGCAGATATCAAGCTCACAAGGGTTCCATTTCCTTTACTGGGAACTTAGTAGCAATGATAAGGAAATGCAGGAAGGAGCCTGAGGTTTGAAGCACAAATTTAATACACATTTCTGCCCTTACATGGAGCCTGATGTCAGTCAAAACCCAGTGACTTCTTAAACTAACCTGTTGGAGGATTGCAAACTTCTCTGGGAGCCTCATGAGAGATGGTACTCAATGCAGGTTAAGCATCTATGCAAACATGGCCCCACTTGGATGGATATCCTTGCTCATTTCTCTCTCTCTCTCTCTCTCTCTCTCTCTCTCTCTTTCTCCCTCCTCTCTCACTTGCGCACATGCACACACACCCTTCTCACAATGCCATAATGTCTATGTAAATTGGATCTTTAATATCCTTCAGATAAATGGCTTCAGAAAGAACATGGATACAATAGTCTGTCTCTGAGTTAACATGATAGGCTCTGCCTCCCAAATTGGCTCAGAGAAATTAGCAGGAAGGAAGGAAGGATCAGACGAAATAATAAACCTGCTTACCTGCTCATTAATTTAATCTCCTCCCCACTACCCTCTCTTTGCCTTGTGGTTTCACTACCCATAAAATAACTAGATAACTTCCAAGTCCTAGATGAAAGAGAAACCAGGTCTGGAAGCTCTAAGATTAAAGGAGAATTTTTAGGATTAGTCTTTGATTTTTTTCCTTTTTTCTCTCTCCTTCTCCTCCGTTCTTTCATTTATTTTCTTTTTATCTCAAAGGTGACTGAGGAGGCTTCCCCCTTCTGTTCTACTCTCTGCTGAGCTGGTCAGCTTGAAGCCTCCCATGGGGTACCAAGGGAGAGCTCACAGGTGACTTGAGACCTGAGACAGAAGGTGCAGGTTGGTGTTACTTTCAACAAAGCTGTCCAGCAGATGCTCACTGGAGGGCTCCTGTTCTTTCAGTAATGTATCGGTGCAAAGAACATTGCTTACTGGTAGATGGGGTAGGAAGCCTTCTCACAGATTCTTGGGCACCCTTCTCTATCCCACCCCTTCTGGGTAGCTCTAGCCCTTAAAAAACCTGAGATGAGATAAGAAAGACCCTTACCTACCTGATCTGCAGAATCTTAAAATATTTTGGTTATGTCATGGTATGTACCCAATCATGGGAATAAGACTGTGGACATCAACATTGTTCAATAGGACATGTTTCAAACAAGTTTCACACAAGTCACAAGGGCCTCTCCTACTTTTTAATATAACTAGCAAAGAGCAAGCAAGACAGCCTACCATTGTTCATTTGCTCCAACTCAGAGTTTGTGCTCAGATTTTCCCACTGTTTCTGGGAGCTCCCAGCATCTCAGAGTAGCTAGCACCTACTGACTGTTCATTTCTCTAGTGAAATGGTCACTCTTGCATTCTCTCCAAAGTCTATCATGAAGAGCTTAGACAAGGTACACAGATACTACATTCAACTAGAGGAAGATGAAAAGAACACATTTTAAGAGAGATGGTAGAACAGATCACCAGCAACAGGGTCTGTTTGATACATAGTGTTCTAGTCCATTCTGTTGCTAATAACAGCAAACACATGAGTCTGGATAATTTAAAAGAAGAGAGGTTTACTTAGCCCACAGTTTCAGAAATCCAAGGTTAAGAGACCACATTTGGTGAGGGTCTTCATTATACTTTGTTGGTGGGATCGCAAGGTAGCACAGAGGTCACAAGGCAGGAGTTTAAGCAGAGTAGACAATGTCTATCTGTATCTCCACTCTGTTTTTAATTCCCTCTCCATTTAAATCCACTAGGACCCCAAGAGTCAATCATGGGGACCCCATCCCGATGCCTAATCATTTCCCAAACACTCTATCTTTCAATACTGTCATTGTATTAAATCTCTTCTTAATACCTTCACAGTACAACCAAATTTCAACACATGAATTGGAGGGGAGGGAGCAATGGAAAGAATGTATATTCAAACTACAGCAGATGGGAAGTCCAGAGTGATGAGGGGACAATATAACCAGAGCAGCAGCTTTCCCTAATGCTCACAATGGCCCCATAGCTTGACTGAAGCCCCTTTTTACAAGGTCATCAAGAATGCTCTCTGGAGTCTTGCTTATTCAAAGTAACAGAAACTTCTCCATCACCAGCACTGAGGTTTAGCAAAGGCACAGACAGGTAATGGCATTAATGGAGGCAAAATGCCAAGGAGGTAAGTGCAGTGCTATAGAAATGAAACGGGAATTTTTCTGCTTCTTTCTGAAGCATCTCTAAGCATCTGATGCAAATATTTAGAAAAGTTTAAATCCCTGTATCTGTACAGGTACCCCCATGCTGATATACCACAAAATCTGACCTGCTATTCCATGGGTCTTGTCTGTGGAAGGAAAATGACTCTAGTCTAGAATAGGAGATCCCAAGATTTTTGTTCTTAGGACTTCTTCACAATCTTAATGGAAAGGGAAGACACTTGTGGGACACAGGTATGGTTTATTATCTGTGGGTGAGGATGTATTTCATGCTGGGTAAAGTCTCTTCACAATCTAAATGATGTATAGTGATTTACTGTATGAGTAATAATAATAAAAATATTTAAATAAATAAATAAAGTTAATGGTTAAAAAAAAAACTATCAAGTCTCCAAAGAGTTCATGTTTATGCAGACTATAGCTACTGATATTGACTGTAAAAATTAAAATGAAAATCTTTAAACAACTTAATTTATTTATATATAACAGTAATAAATCCATTATATTTTATTTAAAAGTCTTATTTTTTAAAAAGTTCCAAAACAAGACAAAATTAGTGAAAAAAGTGGCCTTGTTTTACATTTTCACAAATCTCTTTAATGTCTGCTTTAATAGAAAACAGCTGGATTCTCGTATCAGCCTCTGGTTGCATCCTGTTGTGTTCTGTTGTTTTGTTGAAATACATGAAGAAAATATGGCCTCACACAGATATGTGTTTGGAAAAGGAAAGAGTATTTTAATAGCCTTTTCTGATAATTGTGGATATTTATGGAAATTACCTCAAAACTCAACAAATTATAGTTTTTTAAAGATTAGTTGCAGCTTGGAATCAGAACCCTTTTCATATGCTATTACATTAAGATCGATCTATCTTACACTTCAAATGGAATTTTTACATCATGAATTGATCATTTGGAAATATTGGTTCACTGAGTTACACGGATTTTGCAAATGTTGATACATTTCATGACACAATATTGGAAAGTCTTGTTTGCTCATATCATATCTGATCTTATCAGAGAAGCCTTCAAATATTTCGAAGTTTACAGGGCAGGTGCCACTAGGATTCAGACTTCATTGGAGAAGGTGTAGTAGGTACAGCCAACTGGATAGCAGAGAGGTTCTCTGGGCTGCTGGGAACCACAGCTAAACCATCATTAATGGGCTGAGACTGGTGAACAGGGAACTGAAAAACAGAAACTTCCTGCTAGGGTGCTGGTGAAACTCATTTCAGGGGTGTTACTGAACACACTGGTGAGCCGGCTGGGAACCTATGGGACTCCCCAGGAAGCTGTCTTCTGGGATGATGCCCATAGAAAAGTGCTACACCAGCTAGGGGCTCCCTGCAAGTTTCCCTCTGGGGTGCCAAGAGAAGCAAAATATGGGGAGGTTCCAGGCTGCTGGGGATGAGCCACGGTCATCATTTAATGTGTAAATTGTAGAAGGTTATGATTTAGCATTTAGACACTCTGTAGTACACTGTAGCTAAATTTAAGGAGATGTTCATCTAGCTGGCAATGGATACTGCAAATATGAGGACAATGCACATCCTTGAAAAAGAATAAGAAGTCCACATGTTCAAATGATAACTCTCTTTTTTTTAAAAAAATATTTTTTTCCAAAGGGCACATACATTCCCTAGAGAGAGACAGACAGAGAGAGGCAGTGAGAAGGAAGCTGAGAAATTACCCCCCAGGGAGGATGACCATGCCACAATCCCTTCTCCTCCATTCTCCTCCTGAGACTTTGGACACACACACACACACACACGCACACACACACACACACACGCACACACACACACACACACGCACACACACACACACACACGCACACACACACACACACACGCACACACACACACACACACAGTGTGATTTTCAAGCTGCCAGATCCATGACTTGAACCATAGTCAGCCATGTGGGAGTTCAGTGCTTTAACCACCATGCTACTTGCTAGCCCCAGGATAACTATTTTATTAGTGGAAAGACAATCATTTCAATGTTGCATGGAATTCAAGTATACGCAGAAGTTAGGTGGGCAAAGGGGTGGACTGTGCCAGTTACCAGATTACCACTGCTCAGCTTTAAGTCCAGCTCTGCTCCTGCTCACAGCACTAGAACATTTTCTCTGCCAGGTGACAGCCCTGGCAAAGCACTAGAGAAGGAAAAGCCTTTTTTTCCTGAGTCCAATAATCTTAGCTTCCTTGTCTGGCTCATAGTAACCAGCAACATATGGGATACTGTGGGGTGGGGTCATGCCCACTGTGCCTGGTGTCACCCTGTTAGCAGCTCCCCGTGGCACCCAGAGAGTGGGTTCTCAGGAAGTTCCACCCACTGGCATGTCCCTGGGCATGGCCCCAAACCAAAGGCGAGCTCCTGGGTGAGCTCTGCAGGTACTGCAGCTGACTGTCCAGCATGGGCTTTGGTCTACCAGGAGCCTGGGTGGAGATTTTCTATTTGCCAGTCCTGGCTCATCACTCCCTGACTGTCAACCTCGGCCCACTAACTGTGGGTGGACTCTGGTGCAGGGCTACTTCCTTGACATCTAGGAGGCAGTTGTTTTCAGTGAAATCTGAATCACAGCCTTAATAAGGGAACCCCTGGGCCAGGAGGTGGCATAGAGTTTAAGGTGCTGGATCCCATGTGGCCAACTGCACAATTTGAGTCCCAGACCCAGTGACTAGAAAATCACACTAGGTGCGTGTATGAGTGTGCCCAAAATACCTACAGGAGACTGGAAGAGAAGAGACTGTGGCATGACCTCCCCCATGGGGGATGATTTCTCACTCTCCAAATGCCCATGTTTGGATAGTCATAATTTGTCAGTCATTCTTCCAAGTAAAAGTGTATTTTATTAATGAAGTGGTTACTTCAGCTACAACTCACAAATGTTCTTTTTCTTAATACAAATATATTTAGCATAATTTTTTGCATACTCCCATTTTATTATGCAGGATGTTAAATAGACATATATGCAAGGGTCAAGATCTACTAATATTAAGTTTTACAGCTTCATCAGGGCATTCTTTAATGGAAAAGTGACTTCTTGTCACAAATATGTCCTAGTGAAGAATACAATAATTACTAGTATACTTTGGTGCCACAACCTTCATTTGGAAAAGGAGTCCACAGTTTTCCCCATTGCTGATTTTGCACCAAGAGGGCAAATGTCAACCTAGTGAAGAAGGCAAATAACATCATGAAATAGTTTTGATCTTGCAGAATCCTGTAAAGGATCTAGAGAATCCCCAGGATCCATCAGCCACACTTCACTGGTCTAGAGGTAAAGTATGCTTTGGCATTAAGCAGACACGAGTCTGACTCTTGACCCTGCTGATTTTTGGTTAGATGACAGCTATGGCTTAAATATGTCTCCCATAAATCCATGTGTGGATATTTGATGAGTCACCATAAGAGTGTTGAGAGGGTGGAGACTTAGTCCAGTTATGGTATTGAAAGGTGAAGCCTTTGGGAAATGATTAGGATGAAAAGAGGTCATCAAGATGGGGACCCCATGAACAACTCCTGGTAGCTTTAAAAGAAGAGAAGATAGGGGCTGGCAGGTGGAATGGTGATTAAGGTGCTAGACTCCACATAATTGACCACAGTTTGAGTCCTGCACCTGGTGGCTTGCTCTCTAACTCCCTCTCTCTCTCTATCTATCTCTATCTCTCTGTCTCTCTCTGGCCAAATTGAATAATAATAATAAATTAAGTTAAATAAATAATTCTAAAAAATAAAAGACGAAGAGCAGACAAACATCTTTTGCTGTTGTTCTGTGTCACTATGTTATGCCCTACACCACCTCGGGACTCTGTAGAGAGTCCCCACTAACAAGAAGACCCTCACCAGATATAGCCCCTTGACCTTGGACCTCCAAAACTACAAGCTGTATAAACTTCTGCTCTTTATGCATCACACAGACTCAGTTATTAGATTCATTACTTACTAGTTATGAAGCAACAAAGAACGGGCTAAAACAACTACCTTTGACAATTTACTTAACTTCTCCATTCCTTGGTTTTCTTATACATAAAATGTTATTAGTAAGGTTAGTGTATGAATTAAGTGACTGATGGTATGGGCATATAAAATATAGTTAAGTTCTTTTCTTTTTTTTTTTTTTTTAAGAGAGGTTTTTGCTATAGGGCATGTGCAATCGCCAGAGAGACAGAGACAGAAAGTGAGAAATCACTCCTCAGGGGGGATGGCCACGCCGCAATCCCTTCTCCTCCATTCTCCTCTCGGGATCTTGGGCATGCACACACACGCGCCCGGCATGAATTTAAGCCACCGGGTTCTGAACTCGAACCGCACTCAACTACATTGGAGTTCAGAGACATAGCCTTTATGCTAACTGCTGGTCCTGTTAAGTTCTTAATAAAGGGTTATTATTATAGAGAAAAAGAAAAGGGGTGAAAGGAGAAAAAAAACATGTAGAGTTCTGGACATTTCAGTGGGGACATAAGGAGACTCATGGCAAAAATGAGAGCCATGGTGAGTAAACCTGGAACCTAGAATTCTTCCACCCTGTTTCCAGAGACTCTTGGAGCAGGGAGAGTCAAGTGGGTGAACAAATCCCAAGGGCAGCCTGATAAGCAGCTCACCTACTGTGGCTCCTGTTCAGAAAGAAACCCCTTAAGAGAATGTCCTTTCATCTCTCCATAAACACAACCACTGTGTGAAAGAGAAGATGGCTGAGCCGTGGGCCTGACTCACTGGGGACCTCTAACTAAAGTGCTTTATGTTCTTACTAAGGTGCAAAGTTAGTGTCAGGGCAACAGCTTGGCTATGGAAGTTTCTCCCTTTCCTGTTCTGTGGTATTCCCTCTGGAATGCCAGAGTAGGCATAATCTTCTCTCAGAGAAGTTGGGGAAGAAAAATCTGTAACATAAGGCAAGGATACATAGTTCAAACTCCACAGTTCTATTTTCACTCTTCAGGAGTTCCTTCTGCATTCAGTTGTGCTTGGCTCCTAGATTCTAAGGTTGCTTTCAACTGCTTGGTAGACTAACCCACAATTAGCCAAGCTTCTTCCAGCCCCTTACATTCCCCCTTTCCTTCTCCAGCCTTCCAAGAACAGCATATCCCATGACAATAAATGTTACCATTGTCAAGTAAACTTGAATAATAAGTAGAATGGCTAATGTTTTCTGAAAATTTGCTTCAGTCTAGGCATTACACTAAGTACTACACTAAATAACCTCATTTTATCCTCAAAACCACTGTATCAGGCAAATGCAAGTGGAGCTCAGTTTAGAGGGAAATTGAGTCTCAGAGAGGTTAAGTGAGAAGTCAAATTTGCACAACTAGTGAATGTCAAATTACTTGTCCCTCTGACCCGAGAGCCAATGCTGGTATGACTCATTTCACCTACCTCTTAGTACAGGTGTATTTTCACAATGAGTTAGTGGATTTGCTCTTCCTTCATTTTGATATTTTGGGGTCACAATTCTTGGCAAGTTTGTCTTGCTTCCATACTGCACCAGAGCAGAATGGTGTCTCAGTGTCTGTGTTTCCATGTGATGGATAACTTCCTGTGTAGTCCTCAAATCAATTCTTACTGTAGATGTCTTTTGAATTCCCTTTCTCTTCTTTCTTTTAAAAAAAATGATTTTATTCATGATAGAACATACATACATACACACACACACACACACACACACACACATGAAAAAGAGAGAGAGAGAAAAAGTGAGAGAACTCTCAACAGGGCCTCCACGGGCTCCCATCTCCTTCCCTAGTCCTCCAGCTCATCAGGCTCTTAGGCTCATGCACACATGCATGACCAGCGTGTTTCAGGACCTGCTCTCAGCCCTGTGGCTTCCAGCGTTGCAATTCAACATGTAATCAGCTGCACCACCAGATGAGCCTCCCTTCTCTTCTCATTGGCTTTCCTGACTTCAATTTGTTCCTTTTTAAGCCACCCTTCCATGCTGCTGCCACCACCACTGCTTTTCTAAACATATATGTCCTTCCCTGACTTAAATGCTCTCATGGCCTCCCCATCCGTCACTCAGTAAATATCAAACTCTTCACCATCACATTTGAAACACTTCACTGTGGCCCCCAACTGACCTCTCTAAGTTCATGTCTTCTTCTACCTTCTTTGTCACATGTGCTTCCAAGTTCTTGATGAATCCTACAGCCTCCACAACAATAGCTGTCTTATTTCTTTGTGTCCCTGGTGTCTACACCCATCTTAGCATATAGTAGCTGCTCATAATTTGTCACTGAAAAAATAATGATGGACAGATGTGTGGAAGATTTTCAATGGCACTTCCCTTATACCTTCTTAAACCCTGCACACTGAACATTTCCTGAATGCTAACTTCCAAGCATTTTAGTCACCTCTTCACTGCTCTGAGCACTCTCCTTTTGAATTTTAATAGCCAGGGCCTCCCCATCATCTTCGTCCACTCCAGCTTTCCTAGGGAGTGGATAGCCATAGCCCCTCTCACCTGGATCAGCTCTCTGCTCCATGAGCTCCTCCCTAAACTTCCCACTTTCCTGTCCCAGGAAAGCTTCCAGTTCCCCTATGCTTGGATTGTAGAAGGACAGGACTGCAGAATGATCATGGTTTGCAAAATCTCTGTCACTGGGGTTTCTCCATGGAGCTCCCCTCTCCCTGCCAGGAGCTCTCTGACTTACCCCATTGAGTAAGTGCAGTAAGTGCAGGAAGTTCTGAAATCAGGTGAACCTGGATTTTTTTTTTTCTCTTTTTTGCTAAAGGGCATGTGTGCTCACCAGAGAGGAACAGGAGACAGAGAGAGGGAGAAGACAAGAGAAAACACTCTCTGTGAAGAATAATCACACCGCAATCCCTTCTACTCTATCTCTTTGCTAAGCCATCATGTCTTTGAAGTAGCTTTAACAGAGAGCATCACAACTTAATTTGACCACAATCTCTCTGGCCCCAGCCAGGCTGGGAGCACTCCCAGATCCACTTAGACAGTTTGCTTTGGGATGTATGGGGCAGGGGAGCAGAGAGAGTGGTATTGCTGCAGCAAAGGGCTTTATAAAAGCAGTGGAGAGGCGGCATGCAGGCCTACTATTACTTAACATAATATTGTCTCTTCAGAGACATTAGGTGCTTCTCTAGAGACGATGTGGCAAGGGCATTTCTAACATGGAAGGTTTATGAAGGCAGCAGCCTTTCATAATCGCCTGGTATGGCTGTCTATCAACCAGGCAGCACCTAACACTGAGACCTACATTAGCTTGGGGACAGAAAGGGACAAGAGGACACCAAACACATGCAAGGGAAAATTCCTACCCACGACTACACTATCAAAAGTGAAGACATGACACCAGACATGAGGCAGCCATGAGAAGTGCAACAGGCGAAATTCCAGGCAGAGGGAACTCACTGTTATTCAAGGAGGGTTCTTGAGCTGCGCTGTTCCTGATGAGGAGTGGGGGCAAGCAAGGGGGTAGCACTGAAGGGACTTTCATGTAGAAAAAGTATCTGAGCCTTGGGTGTGTGCAGTGTGGAGAAGGTCAGAATGTAGAACGATACACCTTTCTTTTTTCTTTTTTTCATGATAGAGGCCACATGCATGCACTTGCATACCACCTACAGAGAGCAGGAGAAAATGCCTTTGACAACCCACTTTCCTTATCCTTCATTCAGCTCATCTTAGGCATTCTGCATGCCTGGTGTGTTTCAGGACCAGGGTAGGTCATGCGGCTTCCAGCACTGCCATCTACTATGCCATAGACTGCACCACCTAGCTAGACCATGCCTTCATCTTTCCCATGCTTTTATGATAGACAGTTTTATCCCATCTAACTGACAGAGATGCAGCCTTAGAATCCTCTCAGCACGGTTCTCCAGGATATCACTGGAAGTCACTGTGTGTTCCAACCTGGGATTCAACTTACTTATAATCCTTGAACCTGTCGTAATGAGAAGAGAGAATTTGGATGTTATCTCAGGGAGGGAATAAAGGCAAGTGTAATGGTGTGTACAGGAGGTGAAGGAGTAGTCAAAGCAGATCACTGCCTCTTTCATGTCTCAAGTATGTCATGTATTTGCCAACAAAATATGTCAACTCTTCATTTTATGAGTTGCTTACTATCTCACTTAACCAGAAGTCCTCTGAGAGTTAGGAGTATCTTGTTTCACTTTCCCTCCCCAGCATTTAGCACAACATCAATGCCAATAAAAAATACCAAGAAACATGTAGAGAATAAATGTAAAGTATAAATGAATAAATAAACAAGTGATGATTATAAAAACATTATATCACAGAGAAATGGAAGATCAAGAAGGAGAGCTAAAACAGGATAACGAAAAGTTCAAGAAAATATAACACACACAGTTCTCATCTCAATATGAGAAAGAACTTTATAGAGGGCAAGAGCATCTAAATATGAACCTACTCCCTCAGGAGATAGTAGTGATAACAATAAAGATAGCCACCACCTGTCTCATGTTCATCTTCCGCAACCCCCTCCACAGCCCAGTGGCAAAGGCGTGGTTACCATCCTCGTTTTATAGATGAAAAAATAAATTTGGAAGAGGTTATGTAAACTGCCTCAATGCTAAAGTTAGTAAGTGCTAGAGGCTTCAAACTCAGCTCCATGGTCTAGTGGGTAAGGCAGGTGGAGCCCACGTGGGTGATCACATGGTTTGAGCACTGGACTCAGAGGCTTGAGAGACACACCAGGCACTGTGCTTGCATGCCCAAAGTACCAAAAGGAGAAAGAGATGGAGCAGGAGGGATTGTGGTGTGATTGTTCTTCACAGAGAGTGTTTTCTCTTGTCTTCTCCCTCTGTCTCCTGTTCCTCTCTGGCAAGCACACATGTCCTTCAGCAAAAAAGAGAAAACATGGGTTCACCTGATTTTGGAACTTCCTGCACTTACTGCCTCTCCAACTTCGGGTCTCCAAGGATGTGTGTCTGACAAGCCTCATGCCCCAGCCCTTCACCGCCTTGGTGCCGCGGTGCTCTCACACCACAACAGCCGCCTCCTGTGGGCTTCCTCATTGGAGATGACCTCTACACTACGTGAAGCCCCTTTTCTGGACTTACTGCTGATGTTCCTCTGGCCTACCCCTGAGAAAATGGGGAGACTGAGCCTCCACACCTTCTGGGAGCCTGCTCATCTAACATTCTTCAACTTCCTCTTTTGGATGTCTTTCCAGGTACATCAGGATCAGTCTTGCCCAAAGAACATTTTGGCCCTGCATGGCTCCTAGGAGATGACCTCTTAAGTCCTTGCAATGTTTGGGAAGAGTGTCTTTGTTTACCTGGTACTTGGCCACTCAGTCTCTGCATGGCCTCTGGATAGTTTAGAGACTAAGATCAGTGTTGTGAGTGCTCAGTGCCCACATGACCATCACCCAGCACAGACCAGACACCAAGGCCCAGATGTGCCTCCTTGGTTGGCACTCACCATTGCCGGGAGAATCAAGTGCTGTCTGTGTGTCCACTGAGTGAGGATAACTGACGGTCACACCCAGAAAACCTCCCCACCCTGCCTACGAGCCTTGTCCGTTGCTGATGTTCAGCTGGATCCTTTTGTTCTAATTAATTGTAATGGTGAGTGTAACAGTTTTGCTGAGTTCCAAAAGTCCTTCTAGTGAATTATGCAACCTCAGAGTGGTCTTTGGGACCCTTGGGTAACAGTCTTCTTGTCCCCACTGGTCCTGCCTGGTCCCCTTCATCACCTTGTGCCTCCAATCCGGACTGGGCTCTACTCACACCTGCCTTTCGGCTTCTTTGCCCCCAGCTCTTTGCCCATGGATGGCACATATGGCAGCTGGGGACCAGCCCAGACATCCAGCAGCCAGCCCTTGCTCTCAGAGAACTCCAGCCCAGGCCAGAGCACTCCGCTTTTCCCTCCCCAGGGGAAGGAAGTCAGAGAGTGACCCGCCAATGCTGAACAGCTTGGAAGGGATGGCACAGAGGCAGCCAAGGAAATGGGAGTAGGAAATGAGCCTCTCTTGGACCCTCAAGTGCTGATTCTAGGATGTGTCTACTTTGTCTGGATGTTTTAAGTTTGAAGCAGTAACAGGATTTTCCAGAGGAAATATCCTTTTGAATGCCCATGGAAAGGGCTCAGCGGACAGATGCAGGTGGGAGAACATTCTCAGGCCTGGGCCCAGCTTGGAAGGTGAGAAGTAAGCAGAAAGTGTGGACTGCATGCAGACATTTGGGAGTGCAAGAAACCAACTAGTCGGCTGCTTTGCATAGCACAGCTTTGGTTTTCCAGAAATTGCTGTGGAAGGTGCCCCTTTCCTCCCTGCCAACTTCTCTACTTCACCTGGCACAAAAGGGACTAGCCTCCGAGTCACAACAATGAAAGCCACACAAGGATGCTAATTGCTGTATCTGACCTCCCTTCAGATAACAAGGGACTGTCTCTCCCTAATTAGCCCTGCCGCCGATAGACCAGCAAAGCCAAATGTTTATTATGGGATGAATGCACTTACTGTAAATTTTGACATATGCTGTGGAAAGATGTTGGATAAATAAGACTTTAGAGGCATGGGTTGTTTAAATAATGAATACCCACTGCTGTGGGTGATAAGGGTGGGAAGAATGAGACAAAAAAGAAGCAAAGGATCCTTGGAGCAGTGCTCAGAGCCTAGGAACAGATTCACTGGTCAGGAGAGAAGCACAAGGAGGTGATACGGAAATATGACGGGAGGACTAGGGTCAAGAAGAGGAAGCTTGCTGGGGCTTCCTGGACTCACCACTGGGGCCTCAGCACTTCCCTTGTCATGCATAAACTCCCTCATCCCCACAGCCATTCACAGCCCCATCACAGTCCTTTGGGAATAATGACAAATGGTTTTTGAAACTGCCATTTCCTTTTCTCAGGAAACAATGACGAACAGTTCGGTAAACAATGTCAGATGAAAGGGCAGCAGAAAAGTGTCCCCTATCCCCCACAGAGCAGCCAGGGCTATCTGGATAGACCCAGGGTTTACTGTTGTTGTTGTCTTGCTTTCCACGGAAGGCGAAGGCGAGGGTGAATATCTGAAACCTTCATCCTGTGTGTGGACCAAGATTCTCAGAGGAAATCATACCATTTAATCAGGAATCCCAAGCCTGTGATATTCCAAGGCATTTAGGAAGGGAGAATCTAGTTTTACCGGTTCTACTTATCCCCTGCAAGTCTAGTCCTGGTACAGTAGACCACACGCTATGAAAGATATGCACACCTGGACTGTAAAAGATACTTCCTACTTCAAGGGGCTCAGGCCTTCAGGGCTGATCTACAGGCAGATCTTGCAAACATTGCTGTGTTTCTTTCAGTTCCTTGGGCTCCATCCCATTAGGAAGAGAGACATTCTTTCATCTCAATAAATGGGGGTTTGGCTGACACATATATGTAGTATTAGGAAGGCAGAGGGACACCCAGTCAGGCCCCATGGGACCATGCCTGTTTCAGATACACGGCCCAGTCTCGGACCTCAACATCTCGAGTCTACATTTCATTGACTGGTCTTCTGCAAAGAGGGTGACTCACAACCCTCACCTCTCCTTTGCTGTAATAAAATAGGTTCTGCTTAAGTAGTAAATAACCCCAAATCTTTGTTTCTGACAAACCATGAAGGTTTATTTCCATTTATGATACACAACCCCTATGGTTCTGCAGAGTTCTCTGCTCCACTTAGCCCCTCAGGGACCCAGCCTTTGGAATTTGTTGGGGCAGATAAGGGACAGCTGCTAGTTCTTATATGCTTCAGACTAGAAATGACTCATAGCTGCTTGCAGCTCATTGACCAGGTCCAGTCACATGGCACCCCCTCGGTACAAGAAGGCTGGACTTGTGAAGGAATGTTCCGGGGCCGTACTATTTATGCCTCAGACCATGTGAGGGGTGATGGAGGAAATTAGCATTTCTAGTTATGCCATTAAGCCTCACCTTCCTCTCCTTCACCTGGCACAGAATCAGAGTCTCATGGGGTATCGGATCTAAATAGCCCCTTCAAGGTACAGATGGAGAAACTGAGGCCCAGAGGGTTTTGATTGGCCCGGTTACAGGCTGCCTCTGCTGAGGACTCTCCCATATAGTACTGCCCCTCAGCGCTGTTCCCCGTGGTCTCTCCTGGTTTGTTCACTGGCTCCTTCTTCCTTGTAATTTTTATTTCATTATTCTCCTCCCCTCATTCGGAGGAACTTCCAAATGTCATTCTTTCTTTAGTTTTTCACCTCTACAGAGCCCTCCTTTTCTTCGTCTCCCTCCCTCGGGCAGGCTCTTTCGCTGTGAAGGGCTCTTTTTTCTCCTCTTACGAAGTACGCTGACCTTTTCCTCTTCTCCCTAGGACAAAGCCTGGCCTGGCGCTCTCCTAACGGGAATTGGCTCTAGAAGTTGCGGTAATTGCTCTGTCCTTATTATTGAGCCTGCAAAGCCAGTCTTGGCCAGGGAGTCCCCTCCTTCTTACCCACTCACTGCCTGGAATCAGGCTGTCTATGCTGCTAACGAGGTGACCAATTAACAAGTGTTAAATAACCCCAAAAGGGTATTTTTCTCCCTGGCCTGATTTCCAGGCCCCTTTGTTCCTCCTTGGGAATCTGTCCTCTAAGACAGAGCCACAATGGGGCCTGTTCCCAAATCTGACCTGGGAGAAGCTGACCCACTGAAAGCCTCGGTCACAAGATCCTGTTACCCGACTCCTCTGCTCTGGGGGGCATGAGAGCAGGGAAAGTTCCTGCCTCCCAGGAATAATAATGAACTACCCTGCGTTACCGACCATGTGTCCTTTCCTCCTCATGAAACTTCTCATTCACTCATTCATCCAAACAAGCATAAATGAGTACTTGTGGCATCCTAGATTGCTAGACTAGGCAAGCAGCCTCCACCTTAGACCTGGGCAAAAAGAACCCGCCCCTCAAAACCTCATGTGTTGGAGTATCTTCCTGGGGATTGGCTGAGGCCCTCTCTGGTGCCTAGCACCTGCTGGAACTGGAAATCCTGACCAGGTATGAACCCTGAGCCCACATAAACCTTGTCCTTGTTTCTCCCCACACAATCCCCAGACACATACCCACATACACACAGGTTGACCAGATGTTTTGAAGTGATGCACACTTATGAAACTTCCTCCAGAAGTTGGGCTGGAAGGAAGATTCCTAGCCATGGTAGTAGTTTTTATCAAGGGTTTCTACAAAATCTGCCACCAGGCTGACATACTGACTTGGAGTGACTCGACTATTTATACAGACAGAAGTTCCACAAAAGAAAAACCAACGAGTCCAGGACTCTACAGACACTGTGGGTAACCTTGACTCTAGAGATGGGGTAGCGAGCAAAATAAACATAATCCTGGTCCCCAAGGCAGCCACAGCCACAAACATTAGCCCAATGAGAATACAAGGTATTTGAGATCCCATGAAGGGGTGCCTGACCCATTGTATGAGGAAGGCGCTGTTATCAGTTTCATTTTGCAAGTGGGGAAACTGAGGCACAAGATGTTAAATTCCTGCCCAGTGGCCTTCTGCTGTTAGAACTAGAAACAGATGGAATGACTTGCTTCCCTCTAGTCCTATGAAGAGTAGGAATTCTCCATCTGCTCAGGCTCAAGGAGGAAAACTCTGGCTTAGAAGCAGGGAAGGGAAGGTAGTTATGAGGACAATTCTACTAGTAAGCAAAAGAAGAACCAACACAAGTGGACTCAAGGAAAATAGAAAGGAAGGGGAGAATCAATTGCTCTTAAGAGGTCCAAGAATGCTTATCTTATCTTCAGGCATGGCTGGATCCTGGTGCTCACGCAATATTATTAAGAATCAATCTTTTCTCTCTCTTTACTATCATCTTTTCAAAAATGGGATATGATCTAGATATAGTCCAATGTACAAATCATAAGTATATGATTCAGTGAATTTCTACACACAAAATCATTATGCAGGTAAAGAATTTCTAGTATCCATAAGGCTTCTTTAGGCCCAACGGTGAATAGCAACCCCTTTAGGGTAGGAGGCACAATGCTACGATGACCATGATATTGTCTTTTCCATCCTGAGTGCATATAAACAGAATCACTGACAGTACTCTCATGTGGATGACTTTGCTCGATCAAAATCATGGTTGTGAAGTTGATGCTTCTTGTGAGTAACATGAGTTTGTTCTCTTCATTACTATGTAGTATTCCATTATATAAATATAACACACATTTTCCTTGGCAAACACCATAAATAATTTTCAGTTTGGGCTATTATGAACAAAGTTGCTATAAGCATTTTTGTACATGTGTCTTGGACATAAGCATTCATTTTAGTTATGTATATATATATATACACACACATAGAATTGCTAAAAAATGGAGTTCATGTATGTTTAACCTTAGTGGTACTTCCAATGCACTTTATGAAGATGCTATCACAATTTATATTGCTACTTGAATATTTTCAGATTGTCTCTTCTGCTTGCTGATTTGTAGGTGCACATATTTTGGATACTATAGTCCTTTTTCTGACATGTGAGTTGTAAATATCTTGTCCTGATCCATGGCTGCCTCTTCTCTCTCTTACTGATGTCCCTTTATGAATAAAAGTTCTTCATTTAATAAAGTCCACTTTAATTTTTATTTTATGTGTAAGTGTGGGTACACATGGTTGCATATCTTGTTGAAGACTCGTATCCCAACATCATAAATGTATCATTCTTTGTTTTCTTCCAGAAACTTAAACTTTCATGTTTACATCTATGATTCTCCATGCATTAAATCTTGTGATTAGTGTGAGGTAAAGGTCAAGGTTAATTTTGTCCACATGGATATCTAATTAACCCAGCACCACCTGTTAATAAGTATATCACTTTTCCTTCTGAATGGTAGTGAAGTGTTTGATGTACAACAGATGATTGTATATGTGTCACTACTAATATTTCTTCTTTATTAGCCACCAATGTGCTCACTCAGTTTGGTGGCAAGATAGTCAGCTATGGCCCCAGGATTACATTGAACCAACTTCGCAGCCCAGGTGAAAAGAACACCTCTTTCCCATTGGCAGTTCCAGCATTGCACTTGACTTTCCGTACTAGCCCTTGAATCAATCACTATGGCCAAGTGTGATTGGCTTGGGCCAGCCACAGTGACACAGGAAGTAGGGTGCCACTGTGTGATACTGGAGACAAGTGAGAGCTCTGGTTCAGATCTTGGTTAGACTTAGACACATTCAGTGACCCTGTCAAGGGTACCTATCTCTCTCTCTGTGTCATTAAATAAAATAAATTTTGAGAACCAGCAGTTAGCATAATGGCTATGTCGCTGGACTCCCACGTAGTCGACCGCGGTTCACATCCTGGACCTGGTGGCTTAAAACTCAGACCGGGTGTATGTGCGTGCATGCCCAAGATCCCAAGAGGAGAATGGAGAAGGGATTGTGGCGTGACCATCCCCCCTGGGGGGTGATTTCTCACTTTCTGTCTCTATGTCTCTCTCTGTCTGTCTGGTGAGCGCACGCACCCTATAGCGAAAACCTCTCCAAAATAAATAAATAAATAAAATAAAATAAAATAAATTTTTAGAGTACATTAGGAAAAATGCGTGTAGGCCAACATTGGGGTAAATGACCATTCTTGAGGGTGGGGTGGAGTGTACAAAGAGAACCCCCAACCAAACCTCTGGACTAGGGTAGGAAGGAGTGACTCTTCAAGGGAAATGGGATGCTGTTACTAAAAGGAAGAAAATGGAAGCTGAGACAAACAAAATAGAACTACCGTACTTAGAGAGACCACAGGACCCTCAGAGGACCCTTGTTCTTTCAAGTTGTCTCTTTTCCGCACTAATTTACCTATGGGGCCTTCTTGGGTACCAGGTACTATCTGAAACTCTGCAGGTGGCACAGAGCTGCTGTTAAGATCATGTACATATCCCAACTGTGATGACGGTTAAGAT
Organism: Tupaia belangeri chinensis; assembly: GCF_000334495.1. NCBI lineage: Eukaryota > Metazoa > Chordata > Mammalia > Scandentia > Tupaiidae > Tupaia > Tupaia belangeri. The sequence continues at coordinate 3,897,991 of NW_006159756.1, read as the reverse complement.
TTCAGGCAACTCAAAGAATAATCCAGCATTACTGGATCTCTTGGGTTATCCGAGAAACTTGGACCAATGCTGGCCACCTCTGAGTTGTCACTGTTAGGCTGCCCCTACCCAGAGAAGACAGTCTGCAGAGCTTCACAGCACGCCTCACTTCACCAGGTGTGATTTCCGATGAGACATCGCTCCACTGGGAACTAATGACACAGGAGAGTCGAGCAGGGAGGCTGTGATTTCCAATATGCACCAGCCAGTCATTACTAGCAGGAAATGGATCTTTGCTGGGTAATCAAAGTCAAATCCCTCACTTTCTCTACCCTTCAGTTACCCCCTACACTACCCTCCATTATACACAAGGTGCCCTCACTGCACCTTGCTCCATGAGTCCTCACCCAACCAAATGCAAACCAGGCTCCTGCTATTTTCTCTTCCCCTCACTAGGAGACTAGGCACCATCCTTGCCTCCTACTTTCTTGTGTGGTAAGGGGGTGGAGGTGTGTGGAGAAGGACAGGGAAATAGGAGGGGTAAGGTCCTAGAAGGGAGGTCTTCACCTGGCGGGAACTGCGGGAGAAATAAAGCAACAATGTCAGAGGTTTAATCAACCTTTGAAGACTTCACAGTGTTTGGACAGAAGTGTGTGAATAATATTCATTTGGATTGGCACCTGTGCACACCACTGAAAGGAAAATAGCATTTGTCGCGGTTGTGATGAGGAGCAAGCAGTCTGGGGAGACAAGTTGCACATCTTCTGGAAGCTGTGAAGGTGGATGTTTTTCTCCCCTTTGTTTCCAGCTCAGTATGACCCTGTGACTCCTTGAAAACCCAGTGGCTCTGAGTCAATGCCTAACATTCCTTTCTCTGCTTCTGCTGATTGAGAGGAAAAAATAGCAGGGAAGAGCATTTAGCCAGGATGTAAGAGGCCAGGTTTCCAGTTGGGCCCTGCCACTGGCCTGCTGGGTGGCCTTGGACAAGTGGGATTTTGCCCCTGGGCCTCTGGTTCCCCGGGTGCAACATGCAGAACCTACCTGTGTTCTGTACTTCCCAGTTTGATGTATGTGTCACAGTAGGAGAGGTGACCCTGAAAGGGAAGAGGGTTATTGGAGACAGATGCCATTCCCCTCTTCCTGAAACAATCCTAGAGATGTTCTGTCACCTTTAAACAATAAGACAGTCACATTTACTGTCATCGATCCACTCTCAGTCTCTTACTTCTCAGCGTGAGAGCAACTTCACCCATGCTTGTCCTTGTTTCTCTCTCACCCAGGACAGACCATTCTCGAGGGTAAAGAAGAATCTCTATACCCTGACCATGAGCATTGATGAAAGTTGAGAATTGTCAGCCTTTGCTCTAGGATCCTGGCCCCATTTCCAGGCATGACAGATGCTGACAACCAAGCCTGTGCCCACATTGACTCCAACACCATGAACCCTGGGGACATCCCAGCTTCCTGTAGATCATAGCCCTCCTTTCTATTCTTTAGAGAACAATCGAGCAAGGCCATGAGGTTGCCCTTGACAAGAAGTCCTAATCCTGCTGGTCATTCTTGGCCTCCCTACCAAGTCCCATCAGGCCTCTCCTGAGCCTTCTCACCTTCCTCTCCAGGGGTCTCTCTCTCTCTCTCTCTCTCTCTCTAATTCTTTCCTGGGATCCTACCCTGGTCTCTTCCAGTCCCACTGTCCTATTGAAAAACTTCTGCACCCTTGACCTTTATTCTTCCCTTTCTCTTCTTTTCCTTGCCATCTTTCTTCCTTTATATTCCACCTTTCCTTCCCTTCTTCTTGACTTTTCTCATTCACCCTTTCCTTTCTCTAGCATCAGCCCTTCACTCTTCCTCTCCCTCTACTCAAATCACTTCTTTTCCATCCTTCAAGAAAACTATCCCCAGAGAGCAACCTAAGTTCTTCTTCCTGGACAGCCTCCTCAACAGTTCCTATTGTTGGATTTTCTAAAGTATTGCCCCTGAATATTTCCTGTTTTAGTCCATTTTTTCTGTTACTAACAATTGAATACTACAGACTGGGAAATTTATAAAGAATAAAACCCTTGCTTAGCTCACCATTTGGGAGATCCAGTGTCAAGGTGCTGCATCTGAAAAGGATTTTCATGTTGATGGAGACTCTCTTCAGAGTTGATGACAAGAAGGCAAGAGCTTGTGTCTATATTGGGGTATCTCTGCTCTGGTCTCTCTCTTTTTTCTTATAAATCCACCAGAATTCAACTATGGGGGGGGGGTCCCATCCTGTTGATTTCATCTAATCCTAACCACCTCCCAAAAATTCTACCTCTTAATATCACAGTGGGATTAAGTTTCCATCTTTGTTAATGATACAGCATGTGTGCACATGACAGAGAGAGAAACGAGCACCTTATACAGGGTCTGATCACATCACGACCCCTTCCTACCATCCTAGCCCATGGGATCTTGGGCACTCACATGACATGGGTGTTTCAGGAGGCCTGGGTCATGGATTTGTACCATGGTCACCATGTTGGATCTGGCTTCTCCCAAGCAGCTCATCACTGCTGTGCCACAGAGCAAGCCTGCAACTAAATTTTAACACATTAATAATGGGAGGACATATTTCCTAAACACACAGCCCATGGGGCCCCTACCTACTGGGAGGACACACAGCTGCTGGGAACATATGATCCATAGTCAGCACAAATGGGCCCACTTCAGTAGTCAGGCAAGATATGACTAATCTCCACTTTTTAAAGGTTTTTGCCTTAATGTACATGCAGTTGTTGGAGAGACAGAGAGACAGAAAGCAAGAAATTACCCACCAGGGGTGATGTCCATGCTGCAATCCCTTCTCCTCTGTTCTCCTTTCAGGATTTTGAGTTCACACACACATGTGCCTGGCATGATTTTTAAGTCACTGGGTCTGGAACTGAACTGCAGTCAATCAACCATGTGGGAGTTCAATGCCTTAACTGCTATGACACCTGCTGGCCCATCACCCACTTTCTTTCTGTAGGCTGCAAGTGAAGCCATTGAAATTTAGAGTTAGGGACCAGCAGATAGCATAGCAGTTATGACACTAGACTCTCACATGGCCAACTGCAGTTTGACTCCTGGACCTGGTGGCTTCAAACTCACGCCAGGCATGTGTGTTTTGTGCCCAAGATCCCAGGTGGAGAATGGAGGAGGAGGGATTGCAGCATGACAATCCCCCCTGGGGGGTGATTTCTTGCTTTCTGACTCTTTGTCTCTCTGGTGAGCACACATGCCCTATAGCAAAAATCTCTCCAAAAAAGAAAAAAGAAATTTGGAGTCAGAGGACCTGGATCCTGAGCCCTGACTCCATCTGATTCCCAGCAATATTATTAGATATTAATGTCTAATATCAAATATTGGTGTCTATATTATAGTGTCATATGCCATACTATACATGACATAGTTATACTATAGTGTAGACAGTATTTATATTAAACTATAGTATATAGTATAGTATAAGATAATACCTAAAACTAGATAAAAAATCTTGATTAATATTAGATATTAATAATAGATAATATTTAATATTAATATTAGATTATTAATTAGAAATAATTAGATAAATAACTAAACTGGAAGAGCTACAGAAACTCTAAACAAAAGGAATAAGAGAAAGGAATTATTCCACAAGGTATTAAAGATGATTTAAAACTATCATAATTGGTACAGGAAGGGGAAGACAGTTCAACAGTAAAGAGTAGAGACCAGAAATAGTCTTAAGCACAAAATATAACTTAGCCTATGACAGAAGTGGCATTTTAAATCAAGGGAGGGTGAGAAGGACTTAATCAATGCTATTAGGGTAATAGCGTAACTCTGTGCAGTCCAGTAGAGAAGTCACTAACCACATATGGTAATTATGCACTTGAGGTGCAACCAGTCTACCATATACACTGGATTTAAAAGATATAGTATTTTTTTAAGTGTAAAATAACCCACTAGAAATTTGTATATAGATTATATGTTGGATTATACAGTAAGCTAAATCATGTATGTTATTGGGGCCAGCCCATGGCTTGGTGGCTAAGGCAGCTGGATTCCACATGGCCAACCAAGTAGCTCAAGTCCCAGACCCAGCAGCTTGAAATGCACTCTGGGGGCATGTGCACGTGTGCCCAAAGTCATGAAAGGAAGGATAGCTAGGGAAGGAGGAGCTGCAGTGTGACCATGTCCTGCAGGGAGTGCTTTCTCTCTTTCCTTCTTCCTCTCTCTCTCTCTGGCAAGCACATGTTCCCTCCAGCAAGTGTATATATTATTATACTTCTACCTATTCCTTCCTACTTTAATTTTTTTTTTTGCTTGAGCACACATGTGCTTGCCAGAGAGAGATAGAGAGACAGAGAAAGGAAGACAGAAAGGGAGATGAACACTACAATGGGGCATGGCCATGCCTCAATCTCTTCTCCTCCATGTCTCCATCCTGTGAGGATACAAGCCACTGGGGCTGAGACTCAAACCATGTGGTCATCTATGTGGGATCCAGCTTCCTTAATCAGCAGGCCATGAGGCTAGCCCCTTCTTACTTTTTTAATTTGGCTAATAGAAAATTTTCAGTTATATATGTGCTCACATTATATTTCTATTGGATAGCACTAGTCTAATCATTTGCAAAAATGGATCCCAATCTCACTCACTCCTTATACCAAAAATAAAATCTACACAGATTATTGATTTTAACAGAAAATATGATACTCTGGAAAAAATTTAGATAATTTTATTATTTTGTTGTATGATCATAGATTAATGAAGACCTTTGAAAGCACAACAAAACTCAAAAACTATCTTTTAAATATATACTACATTTTATTTTTCTTGCCTTTTTACTCATCCAGCCTTATGATAAAGCTGGATAATAATACAAGAAAATATTATCCACCCTTAAAAAGGAAGGAATTTCTGAGGGACCAGCAGTTGGCATAATGGCTATGTCGCTGGACTCCCATGTAGTCAACCACGGTTCAAGTCCTGGACCCAGTGGCTTAAACTTATGCTGGGCCTGTGTACGTGTGTACCCAAGATCCCAAGAGGAGAATGGAGAAGGGATTGCAGCATGGCCATCCCCCCTGGGGGGTGATTTCTTACTTTTTGTCTCTCTGTCTTTCTGGCGAGCACACGCGCCCTATAGCAAACACCTCTCCCCCCCCCCCAAAAAAAGGGAGGAATTTCTGGCTGGCTGTGTAGTGGTTATGTTCTATTCATGGAAAGCCAGATCTCGCATGGCTAAGCTCTGTCTAAACTTGGATTCAGAGGTTTAAAACCATGCCAGATGCATGTGCATGGGTGCCCCAAATCCCGACAGAACAGGACTGGGAAATGGAGGAGAAGGGATTGTGGTGTAACCACACCCCATAGGGTATGCTCCTCACCACACATATACACACCCTTATCCTGGTCTCTCTGGAGAGCACATGTGCCTTCTGGCAATAAAAAAGAAATAGGAAGGAAAGTTCAATGTATGCTACAACATGAATGAACGTTAAGGACGTTATGCTACTAGAAATAATCCAGTCACCAAAAGATAAATATGTGATTCAACTTATATGAAGTAACTCGGGTAGTCAAAATCATAGAGGAAAAAAGCAAAATGGTGGTAGCCAGAGGCTAGGGGTTAGGGGAAAATAGGGAGTGATTGTTTAATAGGTATGGTTTTAGTGCTACAAAATAAAGTTATGAAAGTATTTGATACCAACGAACTGTATGCTTTAAAAAGGTAATGAGGTCAATTTTATGTGGATTTTACCATGATAAAAAATGTTAAATGTTCATCTATTACCCATAATCTTACAAATATAGTTTTTAAAATTGTCTAGTCTAACCTTTTCTTTTAGAAAAGAAAATCAAAGCCCAAGAAGGTATGTGTTTTGTTTGTTATTAACAAACAATTTCAAAATTTCACCACTTAAAACAATTTTACAGTGTTTGTCATTTTGCAGGTCAGGACTTTGGGAAGATTTGAGGTCAGACAGCTTTCACCTGGCTGTTGCCATGACTCGAAAGCTTTGCTGGTCTGTGTGGCCTGCAGGGTTTACTCCCATGGCTGGCAACTGGTGCTGGCTAGCAGCTAGGAGTTCAGCTCGCTGGGGCCCGGGACTCCTCTCCAACATGGCGGCCTGAGGGTAATCAGATTTCCTACATAGCGGTCATCTTCCCCCAAAGAGAGTATTCCAAGAAAATCAGGCAAGAGTTACATGACCTTTTCTGACCCAGACCTGGAAGTCACATGACATCAATGCCACCATTTTTTTTTAGTGGAAGCCATCACAACCCCCTCCATTCCAAAGGAGAAGACATGGATTCACCACTACCTCTCCTTGGGATGACACTTCAAGAATTTTGTAGCCATTTTCTAAAATGCAGGAAATAATTAGCCCAACATAGTATCTAGGAAATCACAGAGGTCAAATGGAGAACAAGGGATTCATCACTCTTTCGGGATCATTTGGAATGTGACTCCCCTACTTCTGACACCTGTTACCTAACCAGAGGAACCCAACCATGCAGCCGAGTCCACCCAGGCCAGCCACTGAGTCACGGGCTACCAAAACTCTTCCTCGACCACTCCCAAGCAAGGTCCCAAATGAGGCTTTGGCCCTAGTGAATGCAAATCTGTAATTGCCCTTCTGGTGATGCCCTCTGGGCTGACACACAGGAGCAGCTGGCCTCTCAGGGGCCCCTATTATCATCTAGTTATTAGTCTGGCTGGGTGAAGCTGGGGGCCACCTGAGCCTTCGCTGGTGGCTCATGGCGATAGCTTAATTACCAGGCGAGTTCCTGCCTCACCTCCCCCACTCGCTCTATCCCTCCTCTGCCCATCTCTGCTCACCTCTCTTCTCTTCCTTCTTCAAGAGCCTTTGGCAGAAATTGTCAGGGAGTTGATCAGATTTATTCAATTTAGACTTAACAGACCTGGGACTCCTATTTCTCCTTCAGGTTCATAAGGTTTTTGATTCCATTTACAGGTTTATTCATTTATCAGATATTCGTTTCAATTCACTTTAAACACCGGGCACGAGGAGATGAGTTCAGGGGAGATGCTCATCGTTTATTGCTGGGGCTCCTTGGAGAGCTGTCGGGCCAGCCCATTCTTGTGGGCGGTGGCATCAGGTGGAAAACGCTTTAAAGGGACAGGACACGGAGTCTGCGTGTACTGGGCAGGGTGGGCGCCTCAGGAACATCTCTTTCCTAGATGGCTTGGAGCACTCTGGGGAGACTGGGCAGTACTTCTATTTTCTGACTTAGAGAGCATGCCTTTTCCAGATCAGGAGCTTCCTTCTCTTCTCATTTTCTTGGGGCTAAAAGTGAAGATCTCAATAGTGTCTTCTCTCGTTATACCACAAATAATGAATCCCAGTCTTCAGCCCCTGTCCATCTGCCCCTGACCCACATCATAAAGTCCCTCCCCTCCACATAACTCCATGACCAGATGCTGCCTTAGAGACTTTAGGCCTACAAGCCTCCATGGAAGTAACAGGAAAAGGAGTTGCTTGTGAGATCCCCTATACTCCTTCCAGGGGGACCCAGCATCCTATAGTCATCTTCCCCAGGACCCAGAAGCCCTGCACTGTCAGGAGAGCCCTTCGTACCCCTAGTCTTCATCTCCTACAGTGATTTAGGCCCATTTAATTCTCCATTTGCCATCTGTCCTTCATACTCTGAAAGGAAAAAGAGGGGGAGAGAGACTTTTTAAAAAGTTATTTAAAAAGCATTATTAAGCCTCTCCCAGTCTTGTTACTCTGAATAATTCTCACACAAAAGACATGCCAGAATTTGTTTTGTTTTATTGCCTTATTCAGTATCCCACTACAAAAACTGCCTTTTTGGGTCTAGTGTGTGGTCTGGGCCCGGCCTATCAACTGCCCCCACCTGGGCCCTGGTTCTGGGTGGAAAAGGCAAAGATAGCAGCATTCCAGGAGATGCGGACAAAGTACAGGTGTCCAATGGCTGGCAGGGGCCACAGCCCCACATAGCATCAGGATGTACTGCCCAGTGTAGTCTCCAGACTAATGTTCTTCTCAAACTTTCTCTTTCTGTTTACTCCACCCAAAGCCATTTTTGCCAATTCCTAACCAAGAACTTGCCCCTTGCTCCAGAGGACTGGAGGCCAGGCTATTCTGTCCCTAGGATTGGAGCAAGCAGGTGACAGGTGTCGCACCAGAGGTGCCCAGTCTGCCCCCCGAGCAGCTCTCCTGACAGCCAGGCTCTTCCTTGGTTTCCAGGTGAGTGGACCTGGGTGCCGGAGGCCAGCACCCCACTAAGCTGCCAGGGCAGCTCCATTATCATTCCTGAAGCTAGTGCAGCTGCTGGTGGGCTGACATTGTGACCTGACTCATGAGGGGCCCGTGGCTTAAAAAGTCTCAGATTTTTTGACAAGATGACATGTACAAAGAGAAAACAACTACAATGCTTCCTCTTCAACCTTGAACTTGCCTCACACATTTCCAAACACACACACATAGACACACACACACACACACACACACGCACACATCATTTTTCCTCAGAACAGAGACAGACATGAGCCCGAGCTTAGGTAAAATTGTGTGGGAGGTCAACGATGCCCACCCTCTGCTACCATCTGATGTGGCTGGCCTCTGGCAAGTCCCTTGACCTCTCTCGGCTCCAGGCTTCCTAGCTGGGAGGCCAAGAAGAGAACCTTCATCTTCATCTTTTCTGTCCTCAAAGAAGCACTGCCACCGAGGGAGACATTCGAAAGCTGTGCGGAGTAGATACCACACACAGCTGCCAGCCTCACCCACCCCAGGGCTCCGCTGGAGAAGACAACGTCCTTGGAGAGGCTGCATAGGAAATGCAAACCACAGCTCAGTCTTGCTGACCTTCTTATGGAAATAGAGAAGACAATTGTTTTTTCTTCTTGTCCCTGAAGCAATATACATGGGGGCCCAGAAAAAATTGTGATGTGACTGTTTCTCCTTTGAGACAGCTTGTTTCAGAGAGGGCAAGAAAAGAGGAAGGAAGGGGAGATCTGACCACAGGAGGAACCTTCTGGAAAGCAGCATTTCGGAAAATGGAGAGCACACATCTGATTGGAACCCAGAGGTGCATTCTGGATCTGCTGCTGCCTAATTGTGGAACATTAAGCAAACCATTTCTCCTCTCTGACTGTCTGTTTACAGGCATGATCTGCATAATATGTTTGCCGTGCGACTCACAGAGTGTTAGACAGGGGTTCTCTTGGAAGGCTGCCCCTCCTGTATCTCTGTAAGTCCCTCCTCACTCCCCTTGTGCCCATGGGAGAGACTTGGCTTTGTGGAGACTTGCTTATGCATATATTTATCTAGATCTCACCTTGTTCTTAAAGATTTGAAATGCTTTGTGTTCAATAAATGTGTATAATGAATGGATCAATTGATGAGCTAATGGATGTGAAAGTGCCTTGAAAGGTAGAAGATGAAAGAGATTTTTATGATCAGAGTCGTGGCCCAGGAAAGCTGAGTGGTTTTTCAAGGAGCAGAGACCTTCCAGGAACAATGGCCTGAGGAGGGGCAAATTTATCTTAAGACCAGGTGAGATGGGCTAATTGACCTGTGAAGGTGACACTCTTCAGAATGGCTTTTTAAAAGGAATTCTCATTTCCAGGGTTTTTAAATGAAGCCCTGGGGCTTCAGACAATCAGTCATAAGTTTTTGTAGGAAGTTCAGCCTCCACACTCAAGCTGCAAGAAAATATTTCTCTGAGCCCCTCCTCATGCCCACCTCAGGGAGTCCAGCCATGCCCCACACATTCTCTGGGATCACCATCTGCCACTTAGTCTTCCCAGTCCCTTGTGCAAGAATGAGCCTTCCCTGGCCTTCCTATAAAGTCCCAAAGTCACAACTAGAGGCTCTGCTTTGAGGGACTTGAGTCTGGACATGGGGCTGGAAGGAGGGACCTTTACGGGGAGCTGTATGCAAAGCCCACAGTGAAGGTCTCCTTGGAGTGAGCGTAGGGTCAGCCGGGTCAGTCGGACACAGCCGCAGCAAGGCACTGTGCCTGACTTTGCAGTTGTTTCTCAAATTGGAACCCCCTCTTCCGAGCTCACACAATAGGAGATAAAATAGCCTGGTGGAGGTTGCGTGGAGATGGCATGCTAGTGAGGGGGTTTATCTCCCCTGCTAAAGGAAACAGTCCAGACACCATGCCTTCCTTCTCCTCCCCTCTATTGCTGTCAGCTAGTCTCCAGACATTTTTATCTGTATGAGTTCACTGTGTCTCCAGGATTGAAATGGATGATGTCCCCAGACTCCTGCCCCCATAACTGGTGGGGTGAACCCAGCACTTTGGGAAGAAAGAAGGGGTTAGGGAAGGGTAAGGGAGGATAGTTGCTGCATGAAGCTCTGTTGGAAGCTGTGTGTGCACAGGTCTGTGTCTTTGCACAAGCACTAATGTCTGCGTGTTGGTGCTGACTGAATTTGCTTATGTGCATGACGTGTGCGTGCAGATGCGTCTGCATGTAAATGTGTGGGATGTCGTGTGTGTGTGTGAGAGAGAGAGAATCCATCCCAGGACAGTTCAGGGTGGGTCTCTTACAGCTCTGTGCCTTGTTACTGCCCAATCATTACCACCAGCCAGGAACATCATTTGATGTCATTTGGCTTTGCAGAGCTCCTGCACCAGTGAAGAAACCCAAGGGGGTGGGGGGCTGTCTTGGAAAAGAACAAAAGTGAGATAAAAACAAAGAGCAGAGAAGACAGAGAGAGGGAAAGAATCTCAGGCTTCTGGAAGAGAGGCAGAGAAATATAAATAAACTGAGGCAGGCCTGAGGGGTTGGTTTGGGTAGGGGGCTGAGCTTGGACAAAATAAGGCTTTTATTTGAAAGGAGAATGTCTCTTGTTCTGTGAGCTGTATGAAATCTCACTTGCACACTTTACATTTCACAAAACATCAAACCATTAAGAAAATTTATCTAGAATTTAAGGGAAAGGTGGGAGTGGGGGTGTGTGGGATGGGTTATTCCCTCAGAAAAGATGCCCAAATCTGAATGGAATCTATTTCACATATGGTTTGGTTTTGAACCTGCCTCGGTGCACCAGGTTTGGAGGCGCCGAGGGTGGAGAGGATGAGGGCTCTATAATCTTCAGGCTGACCTCAGTCCTCAAAGCTATGAGACCCTATCCTCAGTGAACGCTGGGTTTCAAGCCACTGGAACCCCCTAGCACCATCTAGCCTATCATCCTCTGCATCCTTCTAGCTCCAAAAGCAGTAACTTGAGTTAGGGCAATGGAAGAAACTGGTTCATCAGATGGTTGGATGGAGGATGGACAGGCAGGAATTAGGAAGCAGTCAAAGACCACCACTGGGTACATGGGCCTCTAGTTTATCATGGAGTTTGTGCTGAAAGCTATATCTTCATTGCTTTGATTCCAGCAATCTCTCCTGCCTTTGTAAATTCTCAGTGATGGAACATTCGTAACTGCCTCATTAACTCAGCCTTGACTGCCAGGAATTCTTAAGTCTTAGTTAGCTAGCACTGATGAAGACTTAGAAAAGACAGCTCCTTACCTTGGTAATATCTAACACCCCATGGAATACTAGTATGAAACATGGAATTGGATCAGCCCGTGACCTGATGAACAAGGCAGCTGGATCCTACATGATCCACTATATGGTTCAAGTCCTGGACCCAGCAACTTGAGAAACACACCAAGCAGGCATGTATGCATGCCCAAACTCCTTAAAGGAAGGAAAAATTGGGGACCAGCAGTAAGCATAATGGCTATGTCACTGGACTCCCACGTAGTCGACCGCAGTTCGCATCCCAGACCAGGTGGCTTAAAACTCATGCTGGGCACGTGTGCGTGCATGCCCAAGATCCTGAGAGGAGAACGGAGAAGAAGAGATTGCGGCGTGGCCATCCCCCCTGGGAGGTGATTTCTCACTTTCTATCTCTCTGTCTCTCTCTGTCTGGTGAGTGCATGTGCCCTATAGCAAAAACCTCTTAAAAAAAAAAAAAGGAAGGAAAAATGGAAGAGAAGGGATTGTGGCATGATCACTCCCCATGGGGGTGCTTTCTTGCTCGCTCTCTCTCTCTCTCTCTCTCTCGTGAGCTTATGCACCCTTTGTCAATTTTTTAAAAAATGGAGTTAGACACAGCGTTTCAAGTCTGCTCTCAATTTCTTGTTCCTCTTTCTTTAGAGTAACACAGAATATATCCCTGCATTACAAAAAGAATGCATTGAAAATACAGCAGCAGGGATTAAAGCACAGTCGAATAGGAAGAGCTGATGTGTATAAACTGTGGTTGCACATAATCAGCACCCTATAAATGTTGAATAGATGGATGAATAAATGAAACTCAGAAGAGGTAGTCAAGAAAACATATACACTGCACATGCACATACCCCATTCCTTGAGTATTAAAAATGCACTCATGCTGCTGAACAGGTAACTACATGCTCAGCTCCTTAGACTAGCTACATTGGGATTATCAAGGTTCATGATAAATACCTGGACTTCCTGACCAAAAGCCATACTAATAAAATCAGAATCTAGGTGATGGGATAGAAACATGTTTTCTAACAAGTTCCTGGGAAGTTGTGACAAATAACCTCTTGGGAAATTGAGATGAATAGTTGGGTTAAATGTCTTAGCATATTGAGCAGTAAGGATGTTAAGACCACCAGATGAAGCTGGTATTGCTGCAAAAGCACTGGACCAGGGGGACAGAAGACCTTAGTTCAGACCTGGCATCCATTGTGTGTTCTTAGATGAAGCACTGCCCCTTTCTGTCCTGGGGATGGTCTTCGGTAGAGGTGGAAAGCAGAACAAGGTTCCTCCCATCACAAACTCCCAATTTTTATAGCAAGTTAGTCGAGAAAGATTAAGATGGGAAGACATGCCCTTGAAATGTTGAGGAACTTCCTCTCGGCCTCCCAGCCTCCTATGCCTACATGGGGAAGAGAGTCTAGAGACAGCAGGCAACGGGATGCAAGTCTGCATAACTGCATCATCTACAAAGCTTCCGGGAAGAGCAGGAGGACCAAGATCCAGATCTAGGCTCCCTGCCCCTCTGACAGTCACTTTAGTCTCCCGGAAATGGCACCAAGGGGGAGCTCTAAATCACGTGTGGATTACAGTCGTTCTGTTTGCCTTTTTTCGCAGTAGATCCGATGATTTAAATTAGGTCTCGATTCTTGTTTAAATTATAGTTTACTGTTCTGCACCCTGCTCAGAAGTGAATTACCTTAAGCAGCGGTATTAATAACATGGTTATAATTAAGCCTCATTACTGCAGGCAGTTTGCTGAAACAAATTGCTTCTTCATTATTATTATAGCACCTTTGGTAAAAAGACATTTCCCCAGAATGCGACCTTGATGCTTTATATAGTAAAAGCCGAGATATGATAGAGATGTAAGGATGAATTAGCATCTTTTGCCTTCTCTATCCGGCTCATTAGAAGGAAAGAAACGCAAGTCAAATCCAAACAGCCTTGATGGCAATTTTAATCTGTATGAAATGGATAATGAATAGTTTTGAACTTTCTGCGACATTTTTGTAATGGTGTTTTATTTATATGATGCTACTATTAAAATGAATAAATAAATAAAGAAATACAAGCTGAGGAGCAGAGACAAGAAAAGCCAGGGAGGTCTCACAGACAGCCAATGGCATTGAACTTGAGCTTGTTATCATCAATTGGTTTGAGAGTTTCTGGCCCAGAGCCTGTTACACTGAGGAAGAGAAAAAGGGAGGACGGTCTGTCTATTTATTCTAATTCTGCTGCCTTACTCTGGCCTGGAGGCCTGGGAGAGAAAGGGGCCTGGAAGGAATGACCTAGAAACTTTGCAAACCAAGTTTGAAAGGCATGCAAACTTCTGAGAATGTGTGGTGCCCTAGGAAATGTTTAATGCCCAGTGGGGCTCTGAAAGCTTTGGCACTGCTTGGGCCCCATCTGTCCGATCCCTCCCACTCTGCCCTGGAGTGGGTCCCAGCAAACACCTCTTTGCTGGCTGTAGGACTTGGCTTGGTCATTTCCTGTTTCGTTTATTAATTACTCTTTCTGGTGATAATTAAGACTCCGCAAACTAATTTTGTTTAGTGATTTACTCACTTTTTTGGTAATTAGATGTGATGATTAGAATGTGCTTTGTAGCACATTAGAGTTTTCTTAGAAAGAAGCTAGCAGAAGCTCTCAGGGGCAGACGTGCACCCATAGGAGCAGCCCCTCCTATGGAGAGGTGACTGCCGCCAGGGCCGGCCAAGTCCTCCACAGTGCCTGCCCATTTCCCACAGCTCCCTTGGAGCTCCTAAAGACAAGAGGGCTACACGGAGCCCTCACAGTGGCCTCTTTCTCTTCAGCCCAAGATCTTGACAGGTTCTAATCCATCTCTCCTGACTTTATCTCCTGTTGGAGACTCTCTAGCCCCTGTAGTCAGCAGTGCCATAAAGGCACTCTTTATTGGCATGCCATGTTTCTGTCACCCAGGCTGCCCCCAACAGAATACGTGGCATAATCAGCAGAATAAATCCTTTCCCTCGCGCTCTCTGTCTCTCCCCCTCATCAGATACCCAAGGGAAGAGAGCAGCTCCTGCAAACCAATGTCCATCCAGAGCCCTGGAACCAAGGTCTCTCACAATTACCCTCCCAAGAAGCAGGCAGAGCGGCAGGTGCCCCTATCTTGCCCAAGACAATAAAACGCAGTGGATGAGAATGTGGGCTTGCAGCGTCAGACAGACTCGGACCCAGATTCTGGCTCCACCAGTGACTAGCTGTGTGATCTTAGACAAAGGACATCAGCACTCTGGTGTTGCTCATTCCCGTCATTCTTAACTTACCGGTGCCACGGGGCTTAAATGGGGTACTGTATCCAAAGTCCTTAGCAGAGTGCCTGACATATTGTAGGTGCTCAGTCACCAGAACCTATTGTGATTATCCTCCCTCCCGCATGCTTTTCTTCTTTCTTTCTTTCTCTCCCTAGAAAAGTGGCTCTGGTAGTATGCATGAGGTGATAATTCTGCCTTCAGAAGGCCTGGGGAAAGGTCAGCAGGCCAGTCAGGAGACTCTCTTTATTACACCAAAAGTTCCCAAAAATAACTGGACCCATTTGGAATAGGCCTCCAGGCCTCCCGCTGTACATTCCTCTGGGGCAGGAAT
>NW_006159756.1:3875477-3882108 GCF_000334495.1 Tupaia belangeri chinensis | reverse complement strand
CACAGGCCAGGAAATGAATGATAGTCAAAGAAAAGAAACACACAACTCCTTCCTGCCTAGTTCCTGCCTTGCCCTCCCTGGAGGTGCTTCTGTGGCACTTGTCTGCTCACCGCTCACCTTGAGTAAGGACTTCAGTTCCTCTGATTCACCATCCGCTGAGTACTCACTCAAAGCCAGGCACCAAGCTGGGTACAGAGATGGTACCAAATGATTTTTAGACCATTGTTGACTCAAACAGTGTACAACCAAGTAGGGGTTAGTATCTCTCCAGTTACAGCTGAAGCCAGGGGGTGCAGTAAAGCCAGAAATTTTTACCTGGCACTAGAAGTGGCTTCTCAGAGACACTTGAAGCACAGGCAGAATGCCCATGGGCCAAGAAGAGGAGGTCATTAGATACAGAGAAGACCATGTGGGCAGAGGCAGATGGACCAGACCTACTCATGGAATGGAGAGTTCAGTGGGGCGGACAGGGTTCAAAGGGTGCAGGGGGAGTTGGACCTGACAGGTAGGTTGAGACCAATCCCTAAATAACCTGAAAAGTTTCACCTAAAGTGCATGAACTTCTGTAGGGCTCTGAGACCTGTTGGAGGATTTGGGGGAAGGTGAATGGTTGCACTTAACATTTTGAAGTTTACCCTGACAACAGCAAGGAGGGAGAGGAGGCAGGGAAACCAGTCCGTGAGGGAGCCCAGTCTCAGCAGGAGACTCCAAGGGCCTATTTGAAGGCAGGGCAGGTCCCACATTGAAGCCCCAGTAGCTGCAAGGACAGGATAGTTCAGCACAGCCAGCCCCAGTAACACTGTGGAGACTCTGCCACGGTCACCCTTTGGGGAAATACAGTCCAGCACCTGGATACAGCCTAGTCTCCTAGTCTGCCAGCCCTTGACCTTGGGGGGCCACTCAGCACTGGAGACATAGCCTCAGGGGTCCCCCACCCCAACCTTCCTCCTCCTTGCCACAGCTCTGACCTCCCGGCACTCCTGCTATTAGGGCATTTAGATTTTGGAGTCACAGTTACATGCTCCTACTGCAGGGGCCTTGGTGGCATTTGAGGCAAAAAGTCACAAAGCCAAGAGCTGAACTTTCACAGCCCTTCACTCTCTTGTCATTTCCCCACTCTGCAAAGAATTGCAAGTCCAGTTGAATGATAGTGAGTACCCAATTAGATCAAAGGTTACTGCAGAGAGGAAGCTTTGCCATTGTGAAGGGAAGACACCCAGTCAGGGCCCCCTGGAAACTTTTTATTGAGAGTTTAACCCCTCATGAGCCAAGCTGCAAAGATGGTTGGAATAGCTTGCTCATAGGCCTTGGAAAGTCTCTTACGGGGAACAACCCAGTCTCGCAACCTCCCTGACACCACATACCTGCCTCTCCTCATAGGAGCCAAGGGAGAAAGAGCTAAGCAGAGAAGGGGGCTCCAGAGAGTTCAGAACAGACTGGTTGGTTTATCTTGGGGGTTGTTTACTGGCTTACAGGAATCGCCAGCCCTGCATGTCTTACTTGTGGGAGAGAGCACTAAGCTGTGTGGGATGGAGAAGAGAGAAAAGGACACAGCATCAAATTGAGCCATCCACTTGGCTGTCTGTTGGCAGCTCTGGTCCACAGTAGGCACAAGGAGGGTGATACAGCAAAGATAGCTATCAGAAACTGGTTTTCCCAGGATGGCCCTCATTACATGTACCAGTAGTATTAAATAGGTAATAAAATGCCATTTAATATACATCTCAGTGCATTTATGCATCACAGAAGAAACCCCATGTGTTACAATACATCGTATTTATGACTCTCTTATCCCCTAGACTCTGAGCTAGTAAAGATCAGACTACCACATTCATCTTTGTTTCCCAGCATCCAGCACAATGCTGATAGATATGGTAGATTCCCAATTAATATATATTCAATAAGTCAATAAATAAACAGAAAGGAGAAGGAGAAAGAATATAAACTAACACGTTTGTCACTATATTCTGTACTAGGAAGTACCTTGGGAATTTATTACTCAAAAATCTTAAAGCAACCAAGTTAACCAGATAGCATCATATTATTATCTCAGGAGGATAATAAGCCCCAGGAGGTTTAAGATGTTTACCCAATCACACAGGTATTTGAACCAGCCTTCATTTGACTCTAAGGTCCATTCTTTGAATTGTCTTTTTGCAATGGAGATTGTATTGAACATTTTCCTGGCTCTTCTTTTTTTTAGTAACAATACCCTAAAGTTCTTTTCAAGACACACCCTTTTCTGTTCTTCTTCTTCTCCTTCTTTTCTTCCTCTTCTCCTTTTTTGGAGAGACTTTTACCATATATCATGTGTGCTCACTGGAGAGACAGAGAGACAGAGAAAGAAAACGTGAGAAATCACCCCCTGGAGGAATGACCACACCCCAATTCCTTCCCATCCATCCTTTCGAGATTTGAGGCTTGCACACACATGCACTCAGTGTGAGTTTCATGCTGCCAGGTCCAAGGCTCAACCCACAGTCGGTCATGGGGGAATCTAGTGGCTTAACCACTATACCACCTGCTGACCCAGACACACCCTTTTCTACTCTCAGGCCATATGCTTTGGATGGAATTGATTCAACTCCTATCTTTAGAGGGCTTGTGACTCAGTTGGATCTTGGAAGCATGTCACAACCCAGCCCACCTTTGTTCAGGGATGGTGGATCACCTAATTCAGAGAGAGCCAGAAAAGCACAATCAATCCTTTGCAAGAGAATTATTGAGAAGGGTGACCCTTCTCCATTCTTTCAATGCTCTGACAGTTGCTTCAGTCTTCCTCCGTGGATGCTTTCTCTAGCTTTCAATCACCTTTGAAGCTCTCTCTAGACCTGCAGACCATCTAAGGCTTCTTTAAATTCCAAAGACCCAAGTGCAGCTATTATTAACTAGGAGCCTATAGATCTCAGGTCTCGCCTTCTCAATCCTCCCAACTCTTTTTCCTGTTGGACATGCCAGTCCTTCTAAACCAGTTTAGAACAAAAGGAGTTTACACCTGTGTACCACGATTTTAAAAGTAGTAAAAATTTTCTTTCTCTTCCTGTTATTCTGAGGGGAAAAAAAAAGATAGAAATCCTTCCTGTCTTCCCCAACTCACAGCCACTATTCACTTTCACCCATCCTTATAGGTGGTATTTTAAGATTGTACAATTAGATATTCATAGTTTTGTGCATTAACATAGGACCTCTGGCCACCATTAAAATGCAAATCCCTTGGAAGAGGCAACACAATAAGATCTGGCAGTCAGCAAGCTCAGGCTTTCTAAGCTCAGATGATGAAAGTTTGATTGCCACCTTTGCTAGTGGCCTCAAGCTAATTTCTCTGAGCCTCAGTTTCTTTGGTGGAAAACAGAGACAATAGACCTTGCTTCACAGGACCTTTGGGAGGCTGAAGTAAGGTAACACCTTTGCTTACTTATGAGGTCCTGCTATTGTGATGGTCACCATAGGTGACTGATTCATTGTAGTATTGATTGAGGGCTTACTGTGTGCTAGGTACCCTTAAACTCTTTGCCATGCATTTATGTGATTTCATTTTTGTGTATTTATCATTTTTGTCAGAAATTGTGTGTGCTGAGAGAGAGAGAGAGAGAGAGAGAGAGAGGGAGAGAGGAAAAGCACTTTACAAAGGGGAGGAATGGTCATATTGCAATCCATTCTCCTCCATTTCTCCCTCTTTTTTTAGAGATTTTTTGCTACAGGCCCTGTGTACTCACCAAAGAGACAGAGAGACAGAAAATGAGAAATCACCCCCTCCAAGAGGATGGCCACCCCACAATCCCTTCTCCGTTCTCTCGTGGGATCCTGGACGGACACACACACACACTCACCTGGTGTCAGTTTAAGCCTCCAGATCCAGGACTGCGGCTGACTACATGGGAGTCCATTACGTCATCTGCTGGTCCCAATTTCTCCCTCCTTTGGGGACTGTAGGCACACGTGCACACACATGTCCATCATGTTTTCAAGCCATGCAGTCAGCCATATGGGATCCAGTCACCTCAACCACCATGCCACCAGCTGGTCTGTAATTTCATTCTTATAGACTTGTCCAAGTGGTATTATCACTGTCTATGAGGGGATTCAGAACACACTACCCTAAAATATTATGCCTTGACATTTGAGAAAATAGCAGAAGCAGGAAGGTCACTCTCACTTTCCCCCCACTTTTCTCCCTTGAAGCAGGCCATAAAATCTAGAAAGAATTTTCTGAACTCCCTCTGAGATAGGTCATAAGACCCTTGTATGAGAAGTGCCCATTTTGTACTCAGAGGAAAAGAACATTTTTATCTCTGAAGACACAGAGGCACTGAGAAGATGCTGCACAAACAGGTCTTGCTGTTTATTACCCCCAGATTATTGCCAGTGGATCATACTCCTCCACAAATACCCACTTCTTCATTATACCTAGCATAAAAATACACTTTTTTTTTTTTATTTCTTTTGTTGGGTCTTTCTGAAGACTCCCATGTCCAGTAAAACGTTGTGCTAAGCTAATGTGTGTGTGTTTTTGTGGTTATAAATCTGTCTTTTGTTATAGGCATCTCAGCCATAAGCCTATGAAGCATAAAAACATGGAAAGTTCTTTCCCTGTATCTACCAGGTACATTGAGGAAACCACAACACGGGAAGGAAGAGTTGCTTTTACCAAACACAAGAGGAGACAAGTAGTCTGACACTAAAACCCGCATTCCTCATCTTTACTCCACATGGTGTCCTGGTACTATCTGACTGAGACACATGGCAATTTTTAGGATGTGAAAAACAGGTGTTTCTTGGAAATCAGAAAAGGGGACTTGAGGGGGCCAGCAGGTAGTGTGGTGGTTAAAGGAGCTGGATTCCCACATGGCCAACCACAATTGAGTCTGAGACCTGGCAGCTTGCTTTCTTGCTTTCCCCTTTTCTCTCTCTCTCTGGTCAAATTAAAAAATAATAGCAAATGGAATTAAATAAATAAATTATTATTTTTTAAAAAGGAATAGGGGAGGGTCTTGGTTAAGGAGAGAGTCTGGGCTTCAGAAAAGTAGACGTGGTGTTGGGAGTTGGGAACCAGGAAGATAAGGCGGTTGGGACTACTCGTTCCTACTTGGCCCAGGCCAACAGTCCATAGTTCTTTTTCTTTCTTTCCTTTTGCGTGTGTGTGTGTGTGTGTGTGTGTGTGTGTGTGAAAGTTTATTGAGCAACTGCTGCCTTAGATTGTTGTGAAAGACACATATATGGCCATGTAATAGGAATAAAAATGTTAATAAGAATTTTCCTTAGAATAAAAAAGTGTTTACCACATATATTCAATGACTAAATTACTTTTTTATTATGAGTGTGTATGAACTACCTCATCCATGCAATAAAGCATATGTAAGATCCCCTGCAGTTTTGACCTGATTCAAAGTGCAACTTCCAGAGTAGACAGAGCCATGTTGGAAGAAGCCTGGATTGCTGTGGGCAGTGGGGCCAGCCGGGCCACCTCCCTGTTTCCTGTCTGGTCCAGTTTTCCCAGGGAGGGGCAGCACCAAGCCCAGAAGGCCAGGGGGAAGGGAAACTGCCTCCAATTCATTTTTGGGCCAGCAGTAGTTTCCAGCTTCTTCATTTGCATCCATAATTGACAGCTTCTTAGCAGCTCATTAGGAAAGTAGGGCTCTTTGTGACCAATAAAAGAGGGGAACAAATCCCTGGGGTAGGGGGTGTCCTTGAGAACCAGTTTAAGGCTCTCAGAAACACAGCAGGCAGATTCACAAAGACCAAAAGACCCCAGGAGCTTAGCGATGATAACTGGCTGTGAACTACAGATATTTAGCACTCTAGGTGAGCCCCAAACTCATGCTTGCACCTGCTTCCAAGTCAGGGAAAGCAAAAACCACAGACTGGAAAGTGTAAGACCCTGTGGGCCTGACATGCAGGGAGGCCAGCCAGTGGACTTCCTCCCTATGTCATTCGGGCCCAGTCTGGACTCTCCTGGCATTGACAGGCAATGTGACCCTATACAGTATCTGAAGCCCTATACTGGAGAGGTGTTAACTACTGAGAGGAGAAAACCAGGCAGTCATGTTATACATGCATACTGGGCTCCATTTGATAGCCATATCCCATATACTGGGTTGTTTTAATCCTCACAATAGGATTAAACAAGTAACTCTCTGCACTTATGTTATGGAAAAGGAAATAATAATAGCACAGAAAGTTTACTATGCTATGGAATGTTACCTGGGCACTGAAGATGTGGGAAGCTGCACACCAGCGAGTCTGCTGAGGTTTCTCAGAGAGCAAACAATTACCATGATTGGTTCCCTTCCAAAAACCTGACCTTCGAAACCTTGCTCTGATTGGCCACTAGAATCCCTCAAATTTGCATATCCGGCACCTCATGATTGGTCCAAAAGCAACCAATCATAACCCACCGTTAACAACCAATCAGGGCCCACCATCTAAGACCAATCACAGTTCACCGTTTACAACCAATCACAGTTCACCATTTACAACCATTCACGACCCACCGTTTACAACCCACCAGAGTGTATATAACCACGATGCCTGGCCCACAGTAGCCAGACGACACAGACGACCGAGACGATGACGACGACCAGGAAGACGACAACTGAAGAGCCTGAAGAGCTGAAACACCGCGCAGTCTCCA
>NW_006159756.1:3866584-3875458 GCF_000334495.1 Tupaia belangeri chinensis | reverse complement strand
GACACTGCGTCGTCTCTGTGCTGTACCGTGCTGCCCACAATAAACAGAAGACACTGTCGTCTCCGTGCTGTAACACTACGCCACTTGTCCCGGCTCTCACTCCTTCACTCAGGAAACCCATTTGGGTGTCCCCCCCGGGTCGGGACACCTGGCGCCCGAACAGGGACGGGACATGAAGACAGTAACATTTTCCCCACAGAAGCCCCGTGAACCGCCCAAGGGCCATAAGCTAAATATGAAAGATGTGTGGACAGCACATTCTACAGGAGTTTGAAGGAGGTCGAGCCTGTTCTGAACTAGGCAAGCCAAGGTAAGCTTCTTGCAGGGGTTGATCTTCGGCTAAGTCTCAAAAGATGAGTAGGATTTGGAACAATGGGCAAAGAGAAATGGAATAAGGGCTGAGGTCAGTGGCAAAAAGTGGACCAACCACTGGCTACATAACAGGAAGACCTCAGCACATCCCCAGGAGCCCCTGAAGCATAGAGCATGAACATGGAGGATGTGGGCAGGTAAGAGCAGAATGCAAGGCTCCACAGTGCTCCGTGGCTGGGCCCCGGGAGTGTCGAATGCTAGTTAGGGAATGAAGACCACAGTCTCTGGGAGCTGGGAGTCATGAAACATGCTTGAAAAAAGTGGGGCTTCAGAAAAATAATCCATACCAAGGAAGGGGATCTGGACTCCTTGGGAAACCAGTAGCCTAACCAAGGCTAAGGCTGGGCCTGGGGCTGCCTTTAGCTGCAGGGAAATGATGTGCTCCTCCAGGTTGTTTCAACCAATTCACTCACTTCTCAGAGCCCACAAGCTGTAGTTCCCTTTTCTAAAGAGATTCCACCTGCCACCTCCTCCCCGACCCCCTGTTTGAGACATGCAGTGCCCAGCATGGCACCCTGACAGCTATATCCATGTCATGGCCTGGCTTCATATATAACGTTTCTCCTCAGGATGAGGTCCCAGTCCCCACCCCCACAATGAAGCAGTCGCTAACTCCTTCCCCCACAGACATCCCCTTTCTCTAAGGATTCTTCTTTTAAAGCCAGTTATCACTACCCCTGAAGTTGAGTCTCTCAGTGCTCCCCCACTAGAATCATGTGTGGCTCTATTTCCTGACATATTTTTTGACTTAAATTATTCCATCATTTCTCATGTATGTCTTCGCTGGCCAAGCTGATTATCAGCCTGGCATGAGCAGGGGCCTATAAGCTCTCTTTCCTGCCAACCCTTTCCTGACGATCCTGTTTGCCAGCATCTTTCCTTCTTCAGACCCTTCACCGCTCATTTAGACATCCATACTAGCTTGCATGGATAATGCTTTCTCTTCATTCCTTCACCCATTCACTCACTTATTCCATGGGGCAGTTAATGATTACAATGGGCTTGGCCGTGCTTACATATCACTATTTTTATATAATTACCAGAGAGCACATATGCTCACCAGAGAGAGACAGAAAGAGAGAACCCCACAATGGAGTGTGGGCATGCCACAATCTCTTCTCCATTCCTCCATACCATCATGATGTTGGGCATAGATGCACACATACTCACACGCACACACACACACACATGCTCAATGTATTTTTCAAATCTCTGGGCCAAGATTTGAATCATGGGATCCAGCTCCCTTAAGCACTAGGCCATGGGGCTGGCCCAATATCTCATCATCTTGAGAAGTCACTGAACTGCTCTAGACTGCAGTCGTCTCACATGTAGGATATGGAACCAAAAGGACAGGTCTGGCAGGGAATTTGACAGAACTTACACAATGTAATAGTTCCGAATGCACCTGGACAGTCCCAGCTGCCAAAGCCGGTGAGTGCTCTAGTGAATTCACCTAGACAGCGTTCTGTGGGAGTCCACATGGTCCCCACGGCCTATAGGACAGGTGGACTCATAGCCTTCACCATGACCACATCCCATCTTCCTTTTCCCACTTTGCCATCCTATTCCCTGCCCCACTCACTGGACCTAGCTCACCATTGGGCACAGAACAAGCTTCAGTGAACATCCATCACCTACATGGAAGTAAATTTGTATTTTCACACAGCTTCAGGGCACTCGGACTATGTTGGCATTGATAGTGTTAAGGGAGGCACTGGAAGTCCTGACTTGGTTTTCCTCCTCACTGGTCATTCCCAGTCAAGCTGACCTATAATCCCAGGACAGGAAATGAGAAAGCAGTGACAGTCATCTTGACATGATCCTTGTTGGCTTTGTTAGCCTCTGTGGCCTAGAGCCCGCAGGGACCTTGGCCCTTCCCTGGGGCAGTGGCATTGGTCCTGAGTCACCTACCAAATATCTTACCTCTCAGATGTCCTCACTGACATCCCCAAGATCCTTGTACAAAGGTCCAGGTAAGCCCAGGCCTGTCTGCTCATGAACCTCCTTGTGCCCAAGGCCATGTGGGATTTTTGATACATGACTGTTTCAAGGACCTCAACCCAATAATCTGAAATTAACTGTAGTGTTGGGAGAAGGGAAACTTAGAACTGAGATGTACAACCCTAGTGTTCAAGGCCCTGTTCTGCTTATAACTAGCTAAGCAACTATGGACAAGTTGCTTCTCTTACCAAGACTCTCTCATCTGGAAGCTGCCCTTTGAGCTATCTTTTAAGTTCAAAGGTTGGAGTACTAAGAGCAACAAGGCCTTTACTCAACCAGCATCCAGTCATAAAGCCCTTCCCTGTATCTAAACTGAACACTTATCTTTGCAAATTAAACTTGCTGTCTTCCATGTATTTTTTTAAGTTTTTTTTTTCCACTGTAATAGGTCACTTGCACTCATCAGAGAGACAGAAAATGACAGAAAGAGAGGGGAAGTGAGAACTCATCTCCCAGAGGACATGGCCATGCCACAATCTCTTCTCCAGTCTCCTCTCAGGATTTTAGGCATGCATGCACATGCACCTGGCATGTTTTTCAGGCTACCAGGTCCAGATTTGAACCATAGAGTCAGTCATGTAGGATCCAGTACCTTAACCACCACACCACCTGTTAGCCCACTCATCTTTTTTCATTAATCACTACATTAGAAGTAAATTATCAGCATGTCTCTCTCTCTCATTAAATTGTTTTTGGCAAGAATGAGGGTGACAAGTGTGTGCTTAAAGGAAGTTCAACAAAGCTGTTTCTTTCATCCTTCAAGATTCAGGCTAGATGTTGCCTTCTCAGGAAGACCTTTCCTGACTATCCAATCCAAACCTGGTACCTCCAGCACCATCACAAACCCCTACCATCCTGTATCACGGCATTTTTCATGCTCCATTTATTTAATCTGTAGCAACAACCACTAAATGTATTTATTATCTGTTTAATATTTGACTCCATATTGGTTTCTCATTGTTACTGTAACAAATTACCCCAAATTTAGGACTCAATATGACATAAATTTATCTTAGGATGCTAAGGAAAAGAAGTCTAAAGCTAGTTTCCTTGGGCTAAAATCAAGGTCTTGCCTGGCCTGCGTCCCTTCTGCAAGCTCCAGGAAGATCTGTTTCCTTACATTTTCTATTTTCCAGGGGCCGCCTGCAACCCTTGGCTAATAGCTCTTCCTCCATCTTCAAGCTGCAACTTCCCATCTTCAGATCTCTGACTCTGACTTCACTTCCATCGTCTTCTCTTCTGCTCTAACTCTTACCCTTCTGCTTCCCTCTCATAAGGACCTTTGTGACTACATTGCATTCATGTGGGCAATCCAGGATGATGCTCCCAATGCAAGATCCTTAATGTAATCACAATTCAAAGTCCCTCTGCCATGTCAGGCAGTGCAGGTTCTGGGGATTAGGACATGGACAGTTTAGAAAGCCATAATTCAGACAACCACAACTCTCTCACTAGAATTTAAGTTGGAAGAGGTTACAGACTTTATTGTCTTGTTTATTATGAAACCCTTTTAAAAAGAGGAGTGAAAAAATATTTTCTAGAAAAGAGCAATTTTGCTCCTGTTGTTGACTCAGTTGAACACAGAATAGCAGTTTAAGATTTTTGGCTTCCCTTAGCCAAACAAGAAGCCATAGAAAATATGATCATAAATGTAGAGTATGACAGAAGGAGAGGATTCTTTTTTTTTTTGAGAGATTTTCACTGTAGGGCGCGTGCGCTCGCCAGCCAGACAGAGAGAGACATAGAGACAGAAAGCGAGAAATCACCCCCCAGGGGGGATGGTCACGCCGCAATCCCTTCTCCTCCATTCTCCTCTCGGGATCTTGGGCACGCACGCACACGCGCCCAGCGTGAGTTTTAAGCCACCAGGTCCGGGACACGAACCGCGGTCGACTACGTGGGAGTCCAGCGACATAGCCATTACGCTAACTGCTGGTTCCCAGAAGGAGAGGATTCTGAGAGGGAACAAACTGCTCTCATGCACTAGGGAATAAACTCAGAGTATTCCCAAAGAAGCAGCCCAAACTAACTCACTTGCTGTCACCAGATAAGATGTGCCAGCATCCAGCTCTGTCCCTTGTAACATCCCAGTCTCACTGAAAACATCTCAAAGGATAAAGGTTGACCTCTTCTTCCAGCCAAGATGAAGTAATGAAGAATGGATACAAAATATCCAATACCCGATTTAAAAAATTAATAATCTGATATCTGATAAAAATTACTAAAGCATGCAAAGAAGAGGGAAACTACGATCCACTTTATCAATCAATTAAAATCAACTCAGGGCCCAGCCATGGTGACACAAGTGAGAAGGCACTGTAGTGCAATGACTGAGACCACATGGGGGAGCCCAGGTCTGACTCCCAGCCCAACCTAAACAAGACTGATGTGGTAATGCACATCTCTGGTCCCAGCTAACTGGAGAGGTTTGGGAAGAAGGATTGTGACATGGTATGAACTTGTCAAAAATACTCTATTTCTCCCCCCCATCCTTCTCTTCCAAGCATGTCTTCTTTCTTTTTTTTCTCTCTCTCTCTCTTTCTCTCTCTGTCTCATAAAAACAAAATCAACTCAGAACTATTATAGATGTTAGAGAGATGTTTGAATGAATATATAATAATACTAAACCAATTATGACTATATTTTACCTATTCAAAAATTAAACAGAGATGTAAAAGATACAAAAAAGAATCCAATTTGAACTTACAGAGATGAAACTAATATGTAAAATAAAAATTACATAAAGTAGGATTCGTGGGAGATTAGACATCACAGAAGAAAAGATTAATGAACTTAAAGACAAAGCAACAGGAACAAACCAAAATAAAACACAGAGAAAAAGAGAATTTTAAAAATGAGCAGAGCATCAGTAAGCTGTTCAACTTCAAATATATTAATTTATGTGTAATGTGAGTCTCCAAAAGAAGAGAGACAGAAAATATATTTGAATAATGGCCAATAATTTCCCAAATTTCATGAAAACTATAAATTGACAGATCCAAGCAGCTCAATACATTTCAAGCACAAGAAAACTACAGTAAATGACATTAAAATCAAACTATTTAAAATCAGTAATAAAGAGGGAATCAGCAGTTAGCATAATGGCTATGTTGCTGGACTCCCACGTAGTCGACCGTGGTTCGCGTCCAGGACCTGGTGGCTTAAAACTCACGCTGGGCACGTGTGCGTGCGTGCCCAAGATCCCGAGAGGAGAACGGAGGAGAAGGGATTGCGGTGTGACCATCACCCCTGGGGGTGATTTCTCACTTTCTGTCTCTAATGTCTCTCTCTGTCTGTCTGGCGAGTGCACGTGCCCTCTAGCGAAAATCTCTCAAAAAAAAATCAGTAATAAAGAGAAAAATCTCAACAGCTGTTAGAAAATACAAGAAAAATAAGGGAAAACATGTACAAAGGAATAAAGGCAGATATGACAGCAGATTTCTCTTTGCAAACAAGACAAGTAAGAAGCCCATGGAACAACATCATTAAAGACAAATACTCAACCTAGAATTCTCTACCCAGCAAAAATGCCTTTCAAAAATAAAAACAACATAAAGACTTCTTAGATGTAGAAAAACTGAAATAATTCATTATTAGCAGATCCACACTATAAGAAATATTAAAAGGCATCCTTGGGACCAGCAGATGACATAAAGCAAAGTCGCTGGACTCCCACGTAGTCAACCATAGTTCGAGTCCCAGACCCAGTGGCTTAAAACTCATGCCAGTCATGCCTGTGTGTCCAAGATCCTAAAAGAGAATGGGAGAGAAGTGATTGTAGGGTGGCCATCCTCCCCACCCGCCCCCCGGGGGGGTGACTTCTCGTTTTCTGTCTCTCTCTGACTTTTTGGCAAGTGTACGTACACTATAGCAAAAATCCCTCTCAAAAAAAAAAAAAGTTATCCTTTAGGAGGAAAAAAAATAATGGCAGAGGGAAATATGGATTTTCATAAAGAAAGGAAAGGCTTCAGGAATTATAATCATATGGATAAATATGTAAGTTCTTCCTTGCTGTTTAAATATTTTTAGAACATAAGTAACTAAACAAAGTAATAGCAACTTAGTACGAGATTTATAACGTAGGTAAAATGTGTGATAATAACAGCACAGAGCTGGTCCCATAGTATAACAGTTAAGTGCTGTGTGTGGAGCACAGAGATTCCACATGGCCAACCACAGTTTCAATCCCGTGCCAGTAGTTTGTAAAGCTCTCTCGCGCGTTCTCTCTCTCTCTCTCTCTCCTCTCTCTCATGAGTGCATACATTCTCTGGCACTTAAAAATTTATGAATTATAAAATCATCATTGCACTAGCACAAAACGTGGGCTAGGAGAAATAGAAATATATTCTTTTAAATGATATAATATCCCTCCAAAGTAAACTGTGATGAGGTAAAAATCTGTAAACCCTCAAGTAACCAGTAAATAATAAACAAAATTTCGGCTAGTAAGAAAGATAAAATGGAATTATAAAAAATAATCAACATAGACTAGGGGAAAAAAAAACATGACTAGAGCTTCAGAAATCTATAGAAATATAACCAAAAAATCTGGTATGTATGTTATCAAAGTTTCAAAAGTAAAGAAGGAGGGCATGGTGGAAATATACTCTAAGAAAGGACTGAAAAGTTTCCAAATTTGTCAAGAGACATAAACCTATAGACTCAAGGAGCTCATTAAATGCCAGACAAGATAAACCCAAAACAAATCCATGCCAAGACACATCATAATTAATCTTCTAGAAACTAAAAAAAAAAAAATCTTAAAAGCAACCCAAAGAAAATGACACCTCACCTGTAACAGGAAAGCAATTATAGCAACTATCTCATTAGAAACCACGCAGGCTGGAGAAAGTAGCACAATCTTTTTTAAGTGCTGATAAAAACAAACAAACAAACAAAAACATATCAATACCAAATCCTATTGACCAGCAATATGAATCTCATATGTGGCAAAACTACCTTTCAGACATGAAAATGGAATAAAGATACACTCAGAAAAAAAAAAAAAACACTAAGAAAATGTGCTGCCAAAGAACCTAAGAATGGCTAAGAAAAGCTCTCAAAACAAAGTAAATGGCAAAAAGAAGGAATCTTGAAACATCAAGAAGGAAGAACACGGTAAGTTAAAATATGAGTACATTCAATAGGTTTTCTTCTCTTGAGTAGTCTAAGTTATGTTGATAGTTGAAGCACAAATTACAACACTGTCTGATGTTCTGAATGTATGTAGAGGAACTACTTAAGCTAATTATCTTGTAAGTGGGGAAGGTAAAGAGACATAAAGAGAGGTTTTTTATACTTCACTGGAACTGAGAATTATAACAGTAGACTAATGTCATGTATATGTAATATACCTAGAGCAATCACCAGAAAAGCTATTCAAGCAAATATACTCAAAAACACTATTAATAAATAAAAGTAAAACTTCAAAAGTTCAAGTAACCCAAAGGAAAACAGAGAAACAAAATAAAAAACAAGGAGACCAAACAAACAACAAATGTAAAATAATAGATTCAAGCCATAATATATCAATAATCACATTAAATATAAATTGTATAAATATGTCAAATAAAAGAATAGATACAGGGGCTGACCTGTGGCATGGTGGTTAAGACAGCTGAATCCCACATGGCATACTATGCAGTTCAAGTCCTAGATCTGCATATGCCAAGTGCATGTGCATGTATGCCCAGAATCCCAAAACGAAGGAGAAATGAAGAAGGAATTACAGCATGACCATTCCCCAAGGGAGGTGCTTTCTTACTCCCCACCCCCCACCCTGTCTCCAGTGAGTGTATGCACCCCTCTGGCTATGTTAAAGAACAAAAGGTAGACAGAGAAACATAAACTTAACTATATACTGTATTCAAAATATTTGCTTTAATATGATATAGGCAGGTTAAAAGTGAAAGGATGAAAATAATAGTAAAGCGAACATTAATTTATTGAAAACAGGAATAGTTATAAGAATATCAGATAAAGTAGACTTCAGAGAAAAATAAAAACAGATAGAAAGTGGCATTATGGGGAGCAGCAGATGGCATAATGGTTACATTATTGCTGGGCTCCCACTCAGTCAACCGTACATAGTTAAAGTCCTAGACCCAGTGGCTTAAAACACTCCAGGCACATGTGCATGTGTGCCCAAAATCCCAAGAGGAGAATGGAGGAGAAGGGATTGAGGCATGGTCATCCCCCCTGGGGGGTGATTTCTCAGTTTCTGTCTGTCTCTTTATCTTGCTGGCAAACACATGTACCCTATAGCAAAAATCTCTCTTAAAAAAAAAAAGTGGCATTATGTAATGATAGTATAATGAATCTACTAAGAAGATACATACTAATCTTAGCAAAGTATGGTCCAACAGCAAAGTCAAGAAAATACATGAAGCCAAACAAGCAGTTCTAAAATGAGAAATGGGAAAAACATGATTATGCTTGAGGACATCATCATTCCATTCTGAGCAATTGATAGAGCAATAGATTAAAAAGAAAAAAAAA
>NW_006159756.1:3844474-3866553 GCF_000334495.1 Tupaia belangeri chinensis | reverse complement strand
AGCAGGAATCTGGAAGAATCAACACCACCAATAGACAATAAAATTTAATTAACATTTATATAACATATTACCCAGCAACAGCCAGGAGAACCTTCTCTTCATGTGCCTCTAAAACATATACCTAAATAGACCAAATGCTGAGCCATTAAAAGAAACCTTAACAAATTTAAAATAATGTAAATCTTACAAACTGTGTTCTCTGACCACAGTGGAATTAAAGCAGAAATCACTAACAGAAATATAACATTAAAATCTCTACACATTTGTATAAAAACAACACACTTTAAAGTAATCTATGAGTCAAAAAGGAAGCATCAGGTGAAATCTTTGGAGTATATCAAACTTTGTGGGACACAAAATTTGGGGGACACAGCTAGAGCAGTGTTGGTAGGAAAATTTATAGCACTAAATACATACCTTAAAAAAAGAGAAAAAAATCTCACATTAAAAATCTAGATTTCCACCTCAAGAACCTAGAAAAAGAAGTGCAAGTTAAACTCAAAACAAGTAAAGAAAATACTAAAGATAAGAGCAGACATAAATAAAAAAATTAAAACAGAATAAAACATCTGACAACTTACACAAAATGAACCAGTTCCTAGGAAAACACAGTACCATGACTCACCCAGTATTTTTTTTTTAGTTTTTTTTTCATTGTATTTTCTTCCATACATTCAATCACATTATTATTTGTCTTACAAAGTGGATATTTAAACAGGTGAATATTTCTCCCTAGTACTGTTGATAAAACTACGAAATATCTTCAACAGGTAATACCACACCTCTTTGTGCCATTAATGCTTTGCCTCCCTGTCCCTCCCCCAAATGTCCTTCCTCAGACCCTCCTCTTTCACACACACTATATCTGGTATTTACATCTATATATGTGTTTCTATATCCTTTAGACAATTAGTTTCAGTCACAGAGTATAGACACTCAGTATATATTAAGTGGGGACATACAATGCCTCTCCTTCATAGCATGGCTTGCTTCACTCAACAGTAAGTCAACTTTAATAGTTCTGTGACTACTAAAGAAACAGATTTGTAATAAAAGATTTTCAAAAAAAGAAAAGAACTCTTCAGGTCAAGTTAATTCACTGGAGAATTATACCAAATTTATAAAGAAGAATTAACATCAATTTATATACTCTAATCCAGAAAATAGTAAAGAATATTTTTTAATTCATTTTATAAAATACTCTGATACAAGCCAATGATGTTACAAAAAAATTACAGACCAATATTTCTTAAGAATAAAGACACAAACATTCTTAGCAAAATATTAGGAAATAGAATTCAGCTACATTTAAAGAAGAATTATGCATCATGACCAAGTGGGGTTTATCCCAGGAGTGTTAGACTTATTTGCTATTCAGAATCAAGCAGTGTAATCCACCATATTAAAGGCTAAAGAAGAAAAATAGTATGATCATATCAATGCAGAAGCAAGCATTCAACAAAATTTAATACCTATTTATAATAAAAACTCTCAGAGAAATAAAAATAGAGAACTTCCTCAACTAAATAAAGAGTACAAAAAACCTACAACCAACCATCTAGCATTATACTAAATGGTATGCAACTGGGTATTTTTCTCCTAAAACTGGGTACAAGGCAAGGTTATTATTTCTCATCACTCTTACTCAACCTAGTGCTGCAAACAACAGCCAGTGTAATAAAGCAAGAAAAGAAAAGATCTATCATTGAAAAAGGAAAAAAAAATAAAGCTGTTCCTGTTTGTAGATAATATAATTGTTCATGTAGAAATCCTGAAGAATCCTCAGAAAACTTCTAGAACTAATACATGAATTTAACAAGATTATAGAATATAACATAAACACATAAATCACTTGTATCTCCATATACTAGCAATGAACACACAGAAATCAACATTTAACACCATTCGCAATCACTCATTTAAAAAAAAGAAATAATCAGATGTAAATCCAACAAAGCATGTATAGTTTAGTGCTTGCATGCTAAAAACTATACAATGTTGATGAAAGAAATAAGTAAGATCTAATTAAATGGAGAGACATCTGTGTTCATAGACTAGAAGACTCAATAAAGATGAGTAAAGTTGTTAATTCTCTCCAAATTAATAGGCGGTTTAAACAAAATTCTTATGAAAATCCTAGTTATAGTTTTTGTAGATATAAAAAAAAATATTCTAACCTATAGAAAGAAAAAATAAAAATAAAGAAACTAGCATGGCTAAGCTAATTTTGAAAAAGAAGAATAAAAGTGGAAGGAAACAGCCTAATAGATTTCAAGACTTATATAGCTACAATAATCAAGAGTAAGTGGTATTGGCAGAGATAGACACAAAGATAAATGGAACAGAATAGAGAATCCAAAAATAGACCCACACAAATATGCCGAATTGATTTATGACAAAGGTGCAAAAGCAATTCAATGGAGGAAAAATAACCTTTTCAACAAATGGTGTCAGAGCAATTGGACATCCATAAGTATAAATAAATAAATAAATAAAGAAGGAAATGCAACCTAAATCTCACACCTTATGCAAAGTAAAATTGAAATGGATGACAGACATAAATGTAAACTGTAAAACTCTAAGACATTTAGAAAAAAACAAAAAGACAATCTAGCGCTAAGCAAAGCATTCTTAGACCTGATACCAAAATAAGATTGAAAAAGGAAAATTTGATATATTCGATTTTATTAAAATTGAAAACTTTTGCTCTATAAAAAAGACTTTGTGAAAGGGCTGAGAAGACAAACAACGGACAGAGAGAAAATATTTGCAAACCACATATGTAATGAAGGACTGTATCTAGAATATATAAAGAACTCTTAAAACTCAACAGTAGTTAAAAAAAATAAAACACTAAACAAACAATCCAATTAGAAAACTGGCAAAAGACATGAAGAGGCATATCATCAATAAGGGTATACAGATGGAAAATAAACACGAGAAACAATATTCAGCTCCATATATCCTTTGGGAAATGCCAAATTAAAACTATAGTGAAATATCACTGTATACTAATTTAAATGGCTAAAATATAAAAATAGTGACACTACCAAATGCTGGTGAAAACAGAGAGAAACTGGATCACTCAGGCATCATCAATGGGCATGTCAAGTAGTAAATACATTCTAGAAAACTCCCTAGCAATTTTTTTAAAAATCTAACTTAGCAGCTACCACACAACCCAGCAAATGGACTCCTGAGTATTCATCCTAGAGAAATGAAGACATGTTCACCCAAAATCCTGTGTACAAATGCTTATAGCAGCCTTATTGATAATAGCCAAAAGATGAAAACAATCAAGCTGTCCTCCAGTTGATGAATACTAAACAAATTGGTACATTCATAACATGGAATAATACTCAGTAATAAAAAGGAAAAAAACTATTTTACATCAATCTCTAGAGAATTATGTGAGTTAAAAAATCCAGTCCCAAAAGGCTATATACTGCATGATTCCATCGATATCCATTCTTAATAAAATAATAGAAACAGAAAATAGATTAGTGATAGCCAAAGTTTTAGGAGGGAAGTGGGCATGCTATAAACAGGCAACCTGAGGGATCTTTGTAGTGAAGAAAAGGTTCTGGAGCTTCATTGAGTGTAACAGTGTTCTAAAGTTTTACAAGATGTGATCATTAGGGGAAACCAGTTAAAGGGTACCCTTGAATTCTCTGTGCTATTTTTTCACAAATTCAAGTAAGTATATAACTGTCTCAAAATAAATGTTTTAATTCAAAGACCATGTTTAACACCTCAATGCAGGCCCAACTACAGTGACTTAGGTGGTAGCATACAGCTCTGCAATGCTGAGGCCACATGGTTGATGAGGGTTCATGTCCCAGGCTAGGAGAGGAGATCTCAGCATGAGGGCTCTCTGCCATGAGTGCCTCTCTCTTTCTGTCTCTCACATTCTCTTTCTTTCACTCCTGAAACCAATAAAATAAAAAAGCTTTTAAAAAAACTCAATGAGTCCACATTTTATTTGATTCCGTTTATATAAAATGTGCAGATTAAGCAAATCTATAGAACGTAAAAATGGTTGTGTAAGACTGAAGGGAAGAAAAGGAAATGGGGGTGATTGCTAATGGGTATGAGGTTTCTTTTGGGAGTATTAAAAAATGTTCTAAAATTAGATGTTCATGACTGCACAACTCTAGATATATTGTACTAAAACCCACTGAGTTGTATACTTGAAGTGAGTGAATTTACTCTGTGTGACATGTTTCAATAAAGCTGTAAAAAAGAAAGAAAACTGGAGTGGTTATATTACATATAATAAAGTAGATTTCAAAGTAGGTTTCAGAGTTTTTAAAAATTATTTTATAGTAAAAAAGGGCCAAATCACTAAACAGATGAAAACTATAAATGCCTATGAACATAATAACAAGGTTTCAAATGACATAAAGCAAAAGCTGATAGAACTATGAGAAGCAATAGACAAATCTATAATTATAGTCAAAGATTAGAATACTTCTTAGTAATTGGCAGAACAAGCAGAGAAATAATATCAAAAGAGATAGAGGATTTTATCAATGCTATCAACAAATTGATCTAATTGACGCTACACAACACCCATCCGGTCATAGTATAAAACAAATTTTCAAGTGCACAAAGAATAGTTTGTAAGATAGAGCATGTTCTGGACCACAAATTCCAATAAATATAAAAGAACACAAGCTATACAAAATGTTTTCTCAATTTAATTAGATTAAAATAGAAATGTATAACAGAAATATCTCTGGAAAAATCCCCCAATATTTGAAAACTTGATAACACACTTCTAAATTACCCATAGGTCACAGAAAACTCAAAATGAAAATTAACAAATATTTTGAACTAAATAAAAATAAAACATGACCTAATCGGCATTGTGGGAAGCCACTAAAGTAGTGCTTAGTTGTTTGCGGAGGAGTTATTTATAGCTCTACATTGCCTGTGTTAGAAAAGAAAAAAGTATCAAATCAGAAAGCTCAACTCCCACCTACCTTAAGAAACTTGAAAACTCAGTAAATAAAACCCAAAGTATGCAATGAAAGAAAAACTGCTAGTAAGGATCAGAATGGAAATCAATGAATAGAAAACAAAATATGAATTAAACCAAAATTTACTTCTTTGAGATTATCAATAAAATTGATAAACCTTTAGACAGGCTGATCGACAAGAATAGAGAGATGATGCAAATTACCAATATAACTAATGAGAGATGTTGCAACTGTACGGATCCCACATATATTAAACAAGGTGGGCATATCAAAAGATCTCTATGCCAATACATTTTGCAACCAAGATAAAACTGATAAACTGAAAGACTCAAACCACCACCTTTCACTAAAGAAGAAATAGAAAACCTGCACAGATGTATAGCTATTAAAGAAATTAAATTTGAAGTTAAAAATCTTCGGACAAAGCCTTAGGACGAGATCAGTTCATTGGTGGCTCTTACTGAATAAATATATATATATATATATATATATATACACCATTTTACATACTTTTCCAACTAACTAAAGAAGAGGAAATACTCCCCAACTTCTTCCATGAGGCCAGCGTTACTCATGTATCAAAAT
Source organism: Tupaia belangeri chinensis (assembly GCF_000334495.1). NCBI lineage: Eukaryota > Metazoa > Chordata > Mammalia > Scandentia > Tupaiidae > Tupaia > Tupaia belangeri. The sequence continues at coordinate 3,860,986 of NW_006159756.1, read as the reverse complement.
CAGACAAATATATTACAAGTAAAAAAAAAAGACATAGATCAATATCATATACGAAAAATTCCAAACAAAATTTTGAATCTACAATGTATAAAATAGGTAACAATTATAATGAAAGTAGAACTTAATTCAGGAATGCAAGGTTGATTAACATTCAAATATTATCAATATAATTCACCATAGAAACAAAAGAAGAAAAACCATTATTTCTTCAATAGATGCAGCTAAAGCATTTGACAAAATCCAATATTCATTTAGGACAAAAATTCACAGAAAAGTAGGAGCAGAAGGAGACTTCACCAACTTGATAAAGGGCATCTATAAAAAAAGTAATGATTACACACACACACATCACTAAGACCAAGGGCAACTTAAAGATGTTCTCTGTTCAACATTGTGCTGAAGGTTCTAGCCAGTGTAATAAGAATAGTAAATAAATAAATAAATAAATAAACAAATAAATAAATGAAGTCAGAATTGGAAAATGAGAAAAACTGTCTTTATTCACAGACAGCATGATTGTTTATGTAGAAAATTCAATGGAATCAATAAAAAGCTACTAGAACTAATAAGTGAGTTTATCAAGGTTGAAGGATATACAATAAATATACAAAAACCTATTTTTAAGTTTATTTATTTATTTCATAACATAGAAAGAGAGAATAGGGTCTCACACTGCTAATCTTGCCCAGCCAGTCAGGATTGTGGGCATCTCTGCATTTTCCTGGTAGGCATAGGATGACCTAGGAATTGAACCCTGATCTTTCATATGGCCCCCAGCACTACAGAGCATTATGCTACTGATGGACCACTTTGGCTGGGCCAGAAACAAATCAATTGTTTTTATATACAACAATAAATAATAAAATATACAAATTAAGAAATATTTAGGGCAAAGTCTGCAAAAGTTGGGAAAAACATGTAAACCAAAACCTCTGACATATTGCTAAGAGAAAGTTTTAAACACTAAACAAATGGAGATTGTGTTCATGGGTTGGAAGACTCAATATTATCGAAATGTTACTTCTCCCAAAATTCATCAATCAATTCAGTGCAATCCTACTTAACAAACCAGCACACTTTTTAGTATAAATAGAAAAATTGATTCCAAAATCTTCCCAGAAATGCCAAGGATCAGAAATAGACAACATAATTTTTAAAAGAAGAACAAAGTTGGAAGATTTGCTTTATCTGCTTTTTTCATTCTTTTTAGTTTTTGTTAGAGAGTGTGTGTACTCACTGGAGAGAGAGAGAGAAAGAGAGAGAACAAAGAAAGTGAGAACTCATCCCCACAAGGTATGACCACACCACAATCCCTTCTCCTCCATTCTTCTCTTGAGATTTTGAGCATGTTTGCACATGTGTCTGGCATGCTTTTCAAGCCACTGATCCAGATTCTAACCATGCAGTCACCCATGTGAAATCCAGGTATCTTAACCTCTGTGCCACCTGCTAGCCCTACATGATTTAAGAGTTCTTATAAAGTTGCAGTTATCAAAATAGTAAGGTCTTGGTGTGGAGATTAAATAAACAGTTTGAGATAACAGAATAGAGTCCAGAAATAGACTCCCAAAAAATAGCTGATTTTTGATAAAGTTATAAAGGCAAGTCAGTTGGAGGAAGGTTCATCTATTTCAACTAGTTGTATTAGAACAATTGATATCCACATGCAAAACTATGACCTTTGATCTATTCTATGTATCATATACAAAAATTTACTCAAAATGATATATGCACCTAGGGAACCAGCAGTTAGCATAATGGCTATGTCGCTGGATTCCCACGTAGTCGACCGCAGTTTGTGTCCCGGACCCAGTGGCTTAAAACTCATGCCGGGCGCGTGTGCGTGCATGCCCAAGATCCCGAGAGGAGAATGGAGGAGAAGGGATTGTGGCGTGACCATCCCCCCTGGGGGGTGATTTCTCGCTTTCTGTCTCTATGTCTCTCTCTGTCTGTCTGGCGAGCGCACGTGCCCTACAGTGAAAATCTCTCAAAAAAAAAAAAGAGAAAAAAAATGATATATGCACCTAAAACCTTCAAACTGCTAAAAAAACAAAAAACAAAAAGCTTAAGAGAAAACCTTTATGACTTTGGGTTAGACCAAAATTTCTTAGATACAACTGGGTAAAAGAACAATTGGTAATTGTACTTTGTCACAATGGAAAATGTCTGTTCCTCAAAGACACCGTTAAGAAAATGAAAAGACAAGCCACGGACTGAGAGAAAATGTTTCTGAACCATGTATATGATAAGGGATTCGTATCTATAATATGTAAATAACCCTCAAAAATCAATAGTAAAAACATAAACCACTCAATTTTTAAATAAGCAAGAGATTTAACTTCACCAAAGATATACAGATAGCAAAGAAGCAGATGAGAAGATATTCCACATCAGTATTCATTAGGGAAATAAAAATTACAACCACACTGAGATGTCAACAGATACCTACTGGAATGACTAAAATTAAAGAGCCTGAACATACCAAGTGTTGTCAAGGACTAAAGCAACTGGAATTTTCATATACTGTGGGTAGAGGGGTGAAATAGTATCACTGATTTGGAAGAAGCGTGGTAGTCTCTCAAAACTTTAAACGACTACCTACTGTATGATTCAGTCATTTCTCTATTAGGTATTTACCCAAAAGACACAAAGGTATATATCCATACCAATACTTCTACATGAATGTTCATAGCAGCCTGCTGTCTAATAGCCAAAAATTGGAAACATCTCAAATGTCCATCAGTTGGTGAATGGATAAACAAATAGTGGTATATTTATATAATGAAATACTATCAGAAATGAAAAAGAATGAACTATTGATATATACTACAACACAGATGGATCTCAAAATAATTATGCTGAGTGAAAGAAGGCAGACTAAGAGTAGATACTGTATGCTTCCATGTATATAATTATAGGAAATGCAAATGAATCTATAGTGACAGAAAGCAGATCCGTAGTTGCCTAGGGACTGGGGAGTGGGGGAGTGGGAGAGAGGAATTTTAAAGAGACACAAAGAAACTTTGGGGGATGATGGATATGTTCATTATCGTCAATATACATATGTCAAAACTCATCAAGTGGTACACTTTAAATATGTTCAACTTATTGTATGTCAATTACATTTTAATAAAAAAAAATAAAAAGTAAAAGGATCTATGAAGAGATACGGGAAGAGTGGGAAAAGTTACCAATTTGTCTCTTTCCTCTTCCTGATCCAAACTTTCCAATCAAGGCCTGGGGATAATGGGTGGAAAGAGAAAGTGAAGATAAAGGAACATTGTGGCTTAGGCAAGCTCTGGGACAGTGAGGGCTTTCTTTTACCACCTACCTATTATCTCGCTCCCTGCTCCCCTCTGCTGCCTGTTTGTTAAATTGATTACTATGAGAGCTGGCAGAGACCTAAGAGATGATAAAGTCATATACAACATCAGCAAACATTTGTTGAACACTATATTAGTTAGAAAAACAGAGCCAATGGTATATGTTAGAGAGGGGAGGGGAGGGAGTATTTATTAGCAGGATTGATTCATGTAACTATAGAGATTGAGAAGTCCCAGCATCCACAGCTGGCAAGCTGGAGACCCAGGAGAGCCACTGGTGTAAGTTTCAGTACAATGGCAGAAGACCTATGTCCCAGCTCAAGACAGAGAGGTGGAAGTTTCCTCTTACTCAGATTTTTTTGTTCTGTTAAGATTGTCAACTGATTGAGTGAAGTCCATCTATTAGAGAGGGCAATTTGTTTTACTAATTTACTGATTCAAATTTAAATGTCTTTCAAAAACACTCACACAGATACACCAGGGTAACGTTTGATCAAATGTCTGGGTACCCTGTAGCCCAGTCAAGTTGACTCATCAAGTTAACCATCATACTCAATGAGGGGACTCTGCCAAAGATGTGGGGGGACTCTTCCAAAGATGTGGACAGGGTTATGGGAAAGAGATAAAAGAGTGCAGCATACAGGACTAGCAATAACAGGGAGCCCTTGCCACCCCTGTGTTAGAGGGATCTGGAAGGAAGCAGGCACAAGAATCTAGACTTAGTGGGACCAGCAGTTAGCGTAATGGCTATGTCGCTGGACTCCCATGTAGTCGACCGCGGTTCGAGTCCCGGACCCGGTGGCTTAAACTCACGCCGGGCGCGTGTGCGTGTGTGCCCAGGATCCCAAGAGGAGAATGGAGGAGAAGGGATTGCGGCGTGGCCATCCCCCCTGGGGGGTGATTTCCTGCTTTCTGTCTCTCTGTCTCTCTCTGTCTATCTGGCGAGCGCACGAGCCCTATAGCAAAAACCTCTTCAAAAAAAAAAAAAAAGAATCTAGACTTAGTGACTACAGGAAGGAACACAAGACTAGAGAAGTAGCCTTTTAGAGAGGAAAGCATACAGCCTCCCACCCAGCATGGCGGGAACAGAGAAAATAATTACCAGACCTCACTGTTCAATCTTTTTACAGGTACTTTCCAACAGCCAGTCCAAGAAACAGGAGCCCACTGATGGTGTCCATCCAGATTGGCCTCCTGGGGCCCAGAGGAGGGCTGGGAAGGGTGAATAGTGGCTGTGGAAGGGCCATTGGGCCAAATTGGCATTTCTGACATAAGTCCAAAATTCTCCCCTGTACATCCTGCTGGCAGGCCTCTTCATTTCTTCCTCTAAAGAAGAGCAAAGACTTCTTCAGCACCCAAGGTCTACCTATTGAAGGGCCTCTGCTTTATCTGTCAATTAGGTTAAGTCTCTCAAGGCCTACATTGCCTACTCAGAATGGCTTCCTACTGACCTAAGAATACCTCTCCTCCCAGTCTGGACCCTTGTCTACTTCCTCAAGTATCTTGTGTAGCTCTTAGACATTCCAGTCACTTGCCTTCCTCCAAATACCCAAGGTCAGGTCTTTTTCCTGTCAAGCTTTTGAAAATGCACTTCCCCTCTACAAGTAAGGCCCTTTCTTATCACTTTTCACTGATTCACTCCTACACTCTCTTCTTCCTGTTTGTTTGTTTGTTTTTGTTTGTGAAGGAACAGTGAGAAACCAACTCATTTGATGGCATGCCACAATCCCTTCTCCATTCTCCTCCTGGGATTTTGGGCATACATACACACACACACACACACACACACACACACACACACCCTTAGTGTGATTTTCAAGCCACCAGACTGGGACTGGAACCACAGTTGGCCATGTGGGAATCCAGCACATTAACCACTCTTCAGCACCCAAGGTCTACCTATTGAAGGGCCTCTGCTTTATCTGTCAATTAGGTTAAGTCTCTCAAGGCCTACATTGCCTACTCAGAATGGCTTCCTACTGACCTAAGAATACCTCTCCTCCCAGTCTGGACCCTTGTCTACTTCCTCAAGTATCTTGTGTAGCTCTTAGACATTCCAGTCACTTGCCTTCCTCCAAATACCCAAGGTCAGGTCTTTTTCCTGTCAAGCTTTTGAAAATGCACTTCCCCTCTACAAGTAAGGCCCTTTCTTATCACTTTTCACTGATTCACTCCTACACTCTCTTCTTCCTGTTTGTTTGTTTGTTTTTGTTTGTGAAGGAACAGTGAGAAACCAACTCATTTGATGGCATGCCACAATCCCTTCTCCATTCTCCTCCCGGGATTTTTGGGATACATACACACACACACACACACACACACACACACACACACACACACACCCTTAGTGTGATTTTCAAGCCACCAGACTGGGACTGGAACCACAGTTGGCCATGTGGGAATCCAGCACATTAACCACCACACCACCTGCTGGCCCCACTTCCTTCTTCTGTTGCAGAGACATCTCTGTGACTCCACTCACCCATCATTAAAATTCAGTCTCCTATTATTCTCTTATTGCTCTCTGGTTCTTTGCTTTGGAGTCTTTACTAAATGTGTAACCATATACATACAAACATTATCATTTGTTTCACAGTGTCCATTTTGCCCACCACCGTTAACTCAATGCTTGGGTTAACACAGGGCCTGGCCTATAATGGGTGCTCAATAAATATTTGTTAAATTAATAAAGCCACTGGCTTTTTAACCAAGGTTAAATCTAAACAAGAAAGAGAGGGTTGATAAGAGCCACCAGCCATCAAGGCAGATTCCCAGACCCAGGGCTTCTTGCAAAGAAGCCAACATTTTCCAGTAGAGATTTGGGGAGCACCTCTCTGCTTTATGTCAGGTTTATAGAATGCCCCCATTAGCACTCCAAACCTCTGGATTAAGAAACATTAAGTATTTTTATCCCCTTGAGAAAATGACAATCCCCTCGGGAGGAGTAGAGCTTTTAAGCTCATCAGTCACTTATACCTCAGGGTAGATAAGTTCCCTGGATCCTTTGATCTCTTAGCAGAATGCAAGAGAGCAAGGCTGCTGGAGGGTGGGGGGTGAAGGACTGCCATGAAGGAAAAGAAAAGGTGGAGAATAAGGAGGCTAGGGCAGGCCTTGCCTAGATTCACTGAAGGGACAGTAGCTACAGTAGCTTGAAGATTCATTCGGCCATTTGTTGAGCCTAAACTGCAATACATGGCAGTGTCTGGTGTTTTGTATGAATCACTCCTAACCCTCACCAACCCTAAGAAAGGTAAGCACCATCTTACCCCCATTTTACCCAAGAGGCACTCAAGGCTCACATAGATAAAGTGACTTGTCCAAGGCCATACAGTATGTAAGCGGAAGAGCTGGGATTTGAATCTTGATTTGTCTGGCTCAAAAAGGCCAAGTTTCTGCTCTAACTTGGTAGTTTCTTCCAACTGTCATGGGATGATCCACGGAGGAAGTCACAAACTTAACTCTCCTTGTGGGAGAAGGATGGGATGGACTCAGGCAGTCAATTCCATCAAGGGCAATGAAAGCCATAAGCCAAGAGCCCAGTTCCTTTCATAATACAATAACAAAACAAAACAAAACAATGATTGTAATAAAAGCAATAATTATAAAAGTAACAGTAACAGCAGGTACTTATTAAGCCTGATGGCCAGAATCATATTAAATGCTTACATAAATCCTCTTATTTATTCCTCACCTCAACCCTAGTATATGGGTGTCCTTATTATCTTCCTTCTTCAAAGAAGAAAGCTGAGGTTTAGGGAGGTTGAATACTTTGCCCAGAGTTGCACAGCTAGTTCGAGAGGAGGAAGAAGACCCCAGAGTTCAAGCTCTGGCTGCTGTACGCTGTCTGGAGTCCAGCTCCTGAACTCTCCACAGGGGTACAGCTCTTTCCTGGGGATGCTCCTTTCTCCTCCCCAGACAGTTATCCCCCACCCAACCGGGGCCACCTATCACAGCCTCTCCTTCCTTTGCCTGAACACCCCTCCACCCCCCGACAGCCATGTGGGCAGACACCCTGCCTGTCTACAGGCAGGGGACACCCAATTTGCATAACTTAATTAAATTCTGCATTCTCGTTTTTTCGGAGGAGCAGGCCTATGAAGGATGCTGAGTGCATGGTCTTAAGGCAAATCAACGCAGATGATGAAAGAGCCTATTTCGGTTAAGCAAATTATGAGGAGGCGGGCGATGTCCTCACTCTAATAATTTCCCGTGAATTATTTATATGGAAACTGCAATTACATCGGGCAAAACAGTGTTGTGTGCATAAAGCTCACTTAATTACCCAGCCACCTGTTGGGACACAGGGTCCTTCGCCAGCCCATTTCTTCCCCACAGGTTCTTCCTCTCAGAGGGCAGGAGACCCAGGGACCTGAACAAGCCGAGCTGGAGGAAAACTAGGGCTGTGAAGAGAGGAGGCGCCACCTCAGCTCTCAGACCTGAGCCAGGGTCTTGCCGCCTCTGGTTCATCCTGAAAGGACTCTCCCTATTCTCTAGTGACAGATAGCAACTGGCCCCTCAGGGCCACTACCTCATCTCTGAAAGGAGACCAGAGATGAGGAGCAAGAAGAGGGAAGACAAGAGAGAAGAAGAATTGGGCTCCACACCCTTCCCCACAAACCCTTTAACCAAAGCAAACGAGACTCCTTTCATCAGTGCCCGGTTGTTTAACTGGAAATGAGGGTTGCCATGGCAACCATCCTGTCACATAGTATTTCTTACCACTTGCCAGCGGGAGAGGCGTTGATGTGTAGAGGAGAACCCGGCTGGGTGCGGAAGGTCGGGGAGGGGGGGTTGCATTGTTTGTGATCCATTTGTTGAAACACGCGGTCTCAGAGGCCTGTCCCTAACCTGGACTGGCTCTGGTTCATCTCTCCCTTTCCTGGACCGTGGGGGTGGGGCCATGGGAGTAAATGCTCCTTCTACTCACCCCCGTGGGAGAAAAACATTGTAAATGTCAGAAATGTGATGGAACTGTCAAAAATACATGAAATCGGCAATATAATAAATGGTGAAACATAGATTCTTCTTTGTTCTGTGACTGTAAAAATCATGAAATTTTCTTCCAGAAAAAAGTAAAACCAAAGAAAATGTATGAGCACCGGGAGAGGCTGAACAGGAATCATGAGTGTCTGTTCCAAGATTAAGGGAGGGAGTCCTTCCCTCACCCCAGTCTTTTAATCATCTGGTCCAGAGCCCAGGTGGTAGACATGGGTCGGCTTATAAGGTGGGCAGAAGCTAAAGATGGCCTAGGATGCTCTGGATCTGGGTGGGTCAGTGTGGGGACAGGGGCTGCCTAATAATGATGGTCATCACAAGGTACAGGGTTCTAATATCCTGGGTCCTGATCTATCATTACTACTGCATTGCCTTGGGACACTACCCTAAAGAGCTTTAAGTCAGTTTTAAAGTTCAGATGTGCTGATTGTAACACCCTGATTAATATCACAATTACTGATATATGTAGGAAGTGGATAAAATAATAATTGTACCTAATAGTTAAAAATGATGATGACAGCTTGCACGTGTGGAACCTCACACATGCACCATACGCTATGCTGAGTTTCCACACATTTATTAAGGGTTCATCTTACAGATGAAGAAACTGAGGCTGAGGGAGGTGAAATAATTTTCCCCAGCTACAGAGTTAGGAAGGAACAAAGCCAACATCAAAATCCAGATCTTTCTGAGTCAAAACAAATGCTCTTACTGCTAGGGAGAAGTGTAGAGATCGCAGTCGAAGTTCTCAGAGAGTCAAGCTCCCAGCCTGTGTTACTGTGTAGCTGGTCTCCATCCAGTCTGGGACCGGCTGCTTAACAGGGATGAAATGGAGTGTTTTTTCTCTTTTAAAGATTTACCATGTATAAATGTATGAGAATATTAAAGGCAACAATTAACTTTATTGGAAACCTTATATTCTCCAGCCTCATTAGAGCTGCCAACAAGATCTATTATTAGTATTACTATGCAGATACTGTAATAAAAAGGGTATTTAAAGTGGATAGTTTGGCAATGAAATAAAATAGCTTTTCTCTCTTTTTCTTTTTCTTTTTAAGATATATGTGTGTACCAGAGATGGTCTGGAGTAAGGCAAAACCCCCACGGGACCTACGGACTGAAGAGCTCATAAAATCTTCCTTTCCCACCACTGCAGACAGCTAGCACGGCTGGAGTGGGGGGCTAGAGATCATCCTGCTCGCTTGGGGGACTTGCCCCATTACTCCTTGGAAGAACAGGATTTCCGCAGGAGAAAAGACCCTGCTCATTCCTGCAGAAATGTGCCGTGGGGTCCACTTGCTGACCTTATACCATTGCCAGTGTCTAACCAAACCCCTCCGACTAGCCTCAACTTCTTCCTCTCATCTCAAAGATGATATAGATCTGCGGAATGATCCTCCCTCCTTCCTTCTCTCTTCCTCTATTTACCCTACATTCTTGCCGTAGGTTACTGAATGTCACCAACGAGAGGAGTCTGCCTCCTTGCCTTCTTTACCCTGGCTTGCTTCCCCCTCAAGCCTTTCTCAAGTTCTGTCTTAACCCAAAAATGCTTCCTGCATTTCTCCCAGGTCTATCCTAGAAGTAAAGACAGCAAAGGATACTTGGGCTTTTCCTTTCTTGGCCTGCTTGCTTCCATGTACAGAGAGGATGCTGCCCTCCTCCCAAGGCCAACTATTCCCCCTTCCCTGCATAGAGACCATCTCGGCTCTTGCTGAGCATCTAGTCACAACCTGGGGTGGGTGAGCCATGAGCTGACTTCTGGTCCTTGACTCACTGGAAGCACCCCTTCCTTACTCAACGGAAGAATCTTGGCTTAATTACAGGCTCTTTTCCTTAAGGGCTCACATTGCTAGGACTGGGCTTATGATTGTTGTCTTTTAATTAATGTTAATAGTTATCTTGTATTGCCTGCCAAATATTTATTCATTTAATCCCATGACCATCCTGTAAGGTGGCTCTCTTATGAGGGTCATGAATAAAATGAGAAAAAGGAGGCTCGGAGAGCTGGTGTCGTGTATCCCAGCCTTCATTATCGCCGGCCTGGACCTTTGCAGTTGCTTCTAACTGGTCTCCCTACTTCCATTCTTGATGCAATCCACTCTCCATTGGGCAACTAACTATGACCTGTTAAATGTGCCAGCCTTCTTTTTGCCCCAAAGCCCCTGTATCAATAGAAAGCTCTTCCTCCATATTACCTATTCATTATCAATCAGGCTTCAGCTGAAAGAGGCCTTACCTGACCACCTTTCCAAGCACGGACCTGCCTAGTCTCCATGCTATGGCACCACACATCCAGCACCTACAATGGTATGTGGCACATGGAAGGTGCTCTGTAAACATTTCCTGAATGAATGCTAACAAACTTGTCTGAAGCTTCTGGTAGTCAGGGTTGGAGGTGAAAGTCAAACGGAAGGCTGTCTACCCTTAAGCACATAGTGTGTATGTGTGAGGTTGGGTGCTCAGGTAAAGAAAGAGTGGAATGGGAACTGCCCGGGGCCACTCACCGACAACTCACTCAGAGTCCAAAGGTGACTCCTTTGCCAGACTCAACTAGAAGCCCAAGCAGTGGGAAGGCCAGGTAAGAAACAACCTGTAACCTAAGAGGACAACAAACCCCAGGAAGGAGGGAGGGGAGGTTGAAAGGGCATTCCTGGGACACTGACAGGTGAAATGAGCTCTAGACTAGAGGCCACACCCACTAGGGGTGAGTGCTGTTTGGCTGCGTGAGCCCCACTCCAGATTATCAGGGCCCACTGATCTTTGATGTCAGTCATTGACTCTCACTCACACCTGTCACCTCTGTCGGAAATACCTGAATGGGGCTTATTGAAGAAGTTGCACAAAGTCTCAGGAAGGATCAATTCTCATGACTATGCTCCTGGCTGGAGGGTTAGGCTCTGTGAATTCCAGCTCTGGACTTCCCTGGAGAAGATTTGTTGTTGGTGGTGGTGGTAGAGGTCACCTGCACTTACAGAAGAGAGAGACAGAGACAACAAGAGGGAAAGTGAGAAATCACTCCCCGGGGGGGATGGCCACACCATAGTCGCTTCTTCTCCTGGGATCTTGGGCACACACACATACGTACACTTCTGGCATGAGTCTCAAGCCCCCAAGTCTGGGACTGAAACCACAGTTGGCCATGTAAGAGTCCAGAGATGTAACTGCTACCCCATCTTCTGGCCCTGGTGGAGAGTCTTAACATTAATGCCTACAGTTGGGTTACCACAGCTTGTCCTCCTGGGCCCCGGTACCTGTAAGGGTTCACACACTCACCTATGCCAGGGAAACTACAGGTCAATGTATGCCTTCTGACTGTGACTTGAGTATGGCTATCTATCCCTCACCTTCAATTTACTAAAGTACCTGACATGCTCCTCCCCTCAGTAATCACTGAGCTGTTACAGTTGAGCAGAGAGTTCTGAACTGTGGGGAGGCAGAGACAACACAGAAAAACCTCCTTCTAAGACTCCCACAGTCTAGCTGGGAGAGAAGGGCACAGTACTTAACTGGTCCAGAGCATGGGCTACAGCAGATCAGACTCCCGACCAAATCCTGACTCAGCCACTTACCACGTGGGTAATGGTTTAAGCCACGTAAGGCTCAGGTTTCCCAGATGCACACACACAATAATGCACAGGGACCTCGCGACACTGTGTAAGAGCAAATGGCAGAGCACTTACTGAGGCGTACGGCACCTACACCGATAAATGGCAGTAGCTGTTGCTGTTGTCATTGTCGTTATGGGAAACAACCCACAGGTCACATAAGAAGCACAAATGAATTCATTAGTTCCGCTAATGCAGCTCCTAGCTTCTGATGAAGACCACGATGATGAAACGCCATTAAACAACACTGTGAGGGCAGACTTGTCAGAGAGGTGAGCTTTGAAGCTAGATGATTCACAGGATATTAGCCATATGAGGGGACTTCAAAAAGTTCGTAAAAAAGTGGAATTGAAGTACAAGTTTATTTTGGTGCAAGAAAACATTTTTGAAATCTATGCATAATTTTTTTCATGTTGTTCATTTTCCATATACTATTTGAAGACCCTTCGTATTATTCCAGCAAGAAGGGGAGAACTGAAACCCCAGTTCTATACTGTCTGCTCTTAAACCATGAGAGGACATTGGGCCATGGGAGGTCAAGAAGTTCAGTGGAGGGAACCAGCAGTTAGCGTAATGGCTATGTCGCTGGATTCCCACGTAGTCGACCGCGGTTCGTGTCCCGGACCCGGTGGCTTAAAACTCACGCCGGGCGCGTGTGCGTGCATGCCCAAGATCCCGAGAGGAGAATGGAGGAGAAGGGATTGCGGCGTGACCATCCCCCCTGGGGGGTGATTTCTCGCTTTCTGTCTCTATGTCTCTCTCTGTCTGTCTGGCGAGCGCACGCGCCCTATAGCGAAAACCTCTCAAAAAAAAAAAAAAAAAAAAAAAAAAAAGAAGCTCAGTGCAGGGCCAGGCAGTAGAGTTGGTTAGTTTTAATAGAAGACAGCTGAACTTAGCATCCATGGCATCTCTGGGCCTGTGCTTTCATGCCCCAACTCACTCCTTCATGTTAACTGCCCTGTGAGAGAGCACTGCATTTCTCACATAGTTTGATAGTCACCAGAGGCGTAATACCGGGGTGGGGACGGATCTGGTCACTCTCACCTGGAGCAGGAGGCAAGGTGACTCTATGGTCTGCCCCCCAGGGAAGAATGGCAGACCGTGGTCCCTTAAAATTGAAAGAAGCCCCCATCCCGCCCACCCATTCTTCTCTGCAAACTTCCTGACCTGCTGCCTCCACAGGAACAACCTTTGAGAGGCCTGGCAGCCTTGCATACACTCCACCTGCTATTTAGAGTCACTGGCTAGGACTCCTGGGAGCATCCACAACACACAGGGAAGTCAATCATAAAACCAAGTTTAATTACAGATTTGCCTGGCATAGCCCCAGGCCCAAGTCTAGCCTCTTCCATCTGGAGCTGTTAAGGGTCTGGCTGCTCAGACCTCCCCTCTTGGCTCTCATCCTTGGATGTACCTAGTTCTTTCTAGTCACACTACTCTCTCAGCCACCATCTGACAGCCTCTCGTGTCAGCCTCAGGGCTCCTCCTTCAGGGTCTCTTTGCTTCTGCCCCCTTGGGCATCCCCTTTTTTGGCTGAGCCCAGTTTTACCAACACCCCCCAGCGCATGCTCCCCCTCAGTGGCGTCAGAGGCCCTCTTCTTATCCTTGCTAAGGCCTTGTTTTTCCAGTTGCCATGGTCTGCTTTGGGCCTTTTCCTGCCTCTGCTGCTTTATCACAGCTTTGACATTCAGATTGCAAGTGGAAATGGGAATAACATTCGAATTTCCCATTTGATTGAGGGAGGCCTTCTGTGTGATTCTGCCCTTGCTTTCTCACCACCCTTACTTCATGCCACTTTTTCTCAGATTCACCGTGCCAGATCACACTGACCTTGGGTGCTGGTTGTTCATTTTTTGAGCACATCCAACTTTCCTACCTCAGAGTCTTTGGGCAGGCTGTTCCCTCTGCCTGGAATCCCCTATCCCCAATTCTTCACGGACTCCTACCCATCCTGCATGTCTACACTTGTATATTGCTTCTCCAACGAGCCCTGTCCGACCACCCAGCTTCGGGAGTAATCTCTCACCCTACTCTCCTCTCTCATATCACCTTATTAAACCTAGGCTAATAAATGCATTCTCCCTCACACCAAGGCAGACTCTTTGCATGGAGATCATGTCTTTCCACTCTCCATTGTTCCCTCGACTGGCACAGTTCATTTATGCAATGAATGAATGAATGAATGAGCTAGAATATACTCAATTCATTTGAATGAATTACTGAATGGTTAGACACACTACATTTCAATTCCAACCTTGCTATGGCCTTGCTCAAGTCATTTCCTGCCTTCAGACCTTAGTCTCTGCTCTGTAGATGGGGGTTGGGAGGGAGATGACTAAAGTCATCCCTAAGGCTTGTCCAGCTCTGTTCTGCCTCATTTAGACACAGACCTGGAAGCTAGCATTGAGAGAAAGAAGTACATCGTATCTGAGACAAGATTTCACCTTTCTCGTGCCCAGAGTGAGGAACCAGTACAGGAAAAGCAGCTCTCATCAGCCCAATGGAGTAGCCTATTATATAGAATGTGTGATGCAGGTGGCCCAGGGCTATCAGGCAGAACCCCTGAGGCCCCAGTGGGCCCTGGTAGGGGCCACAGTGGGGGCCTGTATATAAAACATCCCCCAGAGTTTAGTCCAGTGTCTGCTGGCGAGTGGAGGTAGCCTGTTTCTTCCACTCAGCAGAGCTCAGCACTTCCATGAGGGACATAGCATCTTCAGACCTGGGATGGGCATGGTGAGTATCACCATCTAAAAAAAAAAAGCTTTTTAATCTGTGTTTTAAATTTTAAGTGACGCCACCTGAGACTCACTGCTCTTGGATTCACTCATCTCCCAACTTAGCACTCACTGCTTTATTCAAATTCTATTTCTGTGCTGACATCTCCTTGGGGGCCCGGTCCACTGCGAGAGTCCTCCACTTTTATTTTAGTTGTGGGTGCCCTCTTTCCTTATTCAAAACTCTTGACTCAAAGACAGTTCCAGAAGCCATGCTGGGTTACCAACATTCACTGTCTGATAGGAATCCTGGGCACCTGTAAGCCAACTCCAACCCCAGTAAAGTGTCTGGGAGGTTCTGGAGTTCTCATTTTCTCCTAACATTCCCACTGTTTTTTCTCTTCTTTCTGTAGCCTAACTATTAGAATTATTTTATCAGGCTGCTGTCTGGGACAGACATGGGCTACAGGAGTGTGGCCTGGCCCTAAAATATTGAGTCAGATCACAAAGAATGTCTCTTTGATGTTAGCCCTCCAGCTTCACATGTGGCCAGACCCTAGCCTGTGGTCCTGTCCTGCTATGGCTCCCATGCGTGGTTCTGCCAGTCCTGTGGTACGAAAAGGTTCAGGGGCTTAGATGATGTTGTCTTTCCAAAGATCTCCCTTTCTCTTTCCATATTTGACCCACACAGCACACATAGCAGCAGTGCTCAGAAATCCAGGGACAGGACTCAGGGATTTGGTTCAGCCCCTGTCTGCCATGAAACCAGACAGACCATGTCCTCTGCTCCTTCTTCCTCCATGGAATGAAAAGATGGAGCCAGATGAACAGTAGGTCTCTACTTTTGAATATTCTAGAGAGGCAGAGCCAGTTTTTATAACCCCATTCTATAGACGATGAAATTGAGACAAAAATCACAGAAGTGATTTGCCTGAGATCCCAGGATGGTTGGCTGAACAATTAGCCCTGGGATCCCTCTGCAGATCTCTGGTCTCAGGTAATTTCCATGGGGCCACAGAAAGGCCATGCCCAGCACGGGGATATTAGAACATTCTTGTCACAGGAAGTTCTGTCTGACAGCTCTGGTTTGGAGATGACCCAGGCCTGCATTTCTCTCCCCACCAGAGTGTTCTCTGTAAGGACAGGAATCCTCGTCTTTGTATCTCAAGTGCCTAACACAGGGCTTGGTATCTCAAGTGCTTAAACATTATCACATGGAGTTCCTTGTTCGCTGCCAGAAAGCTTTGCTAGCCAGCTGGGACCTGGGTCTGAATCTCAGCCTGAGGAACAGGGTGGCAGAGTGTAGGGTCTGTGTGGAATGAGGAGACCCATTCTCAGTCGGGGCGGTCAGGAGCCCAGCTGCTCGAACAGAAGGGCTCACTGACCCAGCTGCTCTCTACAAGGACAGGTGAGGGAGCACCTGGCAGTGTGGGAAGGGAGTGGCTGGGAAGCAGTTCACCACCAGGAGAGAAGCCAGCAGAGGGCGCCCCCTCCTCCTCACCGGATTGTTCCAGCTGGGCAGCTGCCTCGTTAGCACCAGGAGGCAACCCTGCTAATTACCAAACTCAAACTTGGGATTTGCATTTTTACGAAGTGCTCATGCAGGAGGCAAATCTTTTCCCTTAAAATAAAAAATCAAGATGGATAGGGGGAGAAAAAGCTCATACCAGTACATACTAATTCAATCTAATCTTGGTCATTTCAGTTTCCATAAGAAAGTGCTTTCATAAAGCTACAAAGCTAACATCCATAACTCTCCAGTTTCCCCAGACAGGATACCTCTGCATTAAGTTTCCCATTTATCTTCGGAGATGGCAAATCATCCATTTATAATGGGATCTAATAAAGCAAGCTCCTGTCGCAGTTCCCACTGCA
>NW_006159756.1:3840870-3843589 GCF_000334495.1 Tupaia belangeri chinensis | reverse complement strand
CCTCAGATTCAGAGATGTAGTTTGGGGGCCCGTGACCATCTCCTCTTCCCGGAGCCCCTGACTAGGTGGCCTGGGTAAGAGTTGGTGGGTCATGAGCACACGACACAGCTGTGGTGGCAGACGTGTGTTGGGAAAGGGATTGCTCATAGAATGCAGGTTCCCTACTTCCACTAGTCTGTCTCCACCTCCCACCACCACTGTGTGCGCATCCGCACACACGCACGTACCTCCCCAAGAGCAGTGAGGAAGGAGCTGGGCCTGGCCCACGCAACTGGCTCTTTATGATGGGAAGAGCTTGCTGTGGAGACATTTCGGGAAGGAGCAGAGTTTAGCAGACCAGCTCAGAGGTTCAGCCAAGCAGGTGAGGGTGATGTCCCATTGCTAGGGCAGAGCCCCTGCAAGCAGCCTCTGAGAGGGAGTTTTGTTAACAGGGATTTTGTCAAGGAGAGTCATGGGATCCACACCAGCATAAAGAAGGATAGGGAGGAAGCCTGGACAGAGGGGGAATCAGCTTTTATGCAACCCAGCAGCAACTTTGGCCAACCCCACAAGAAGCTCTAGAACCTAGACTGGTCCTTTGGAATTATCTGAATTCCAGTTGAGATGGCCAGGCCCTCCTCTTCTGCATCAATCTGCTAGTGAATGGAGGCCTCCCCAGGGGGACCTCCCCAGAGGGCCCTTCACCTCAGGAAGGAGGCTGTCACTGCTGGAGCCATCTCTGAAGGGACAGACTATTGAAGCCTTTCTGTGTCCAACAGTGTCCCAGCAGCTACCAACAAATCCTACGTTGACCAGGCATCTGGGCAACGCATGATGGTGTCCACTGCACCTCCTGAATCACTATGTTCCTCTCTTCTCACTCCTCCAGAAAATAGGGTTTTAATTCTACCACACCTGTGGTCTGTGGTGCCCAGGCCTCACAGGTAGCAGGCAGTGGGCCCAGCTGGATGCTTATTCAGTTTTACACCCTGAACTTTCACTGGACAGATGACAATGAAAGCCCTTCAGAGCAGGCCTGATTAACCTCTGGCTCATCAGTGAAACAGAGGGAACGCAGGAGAGATGTATTTGGGGCTCAACCCTGGAGAGAGCTGTCACAGGCTGGGGAGGGGGCAGTGATCATGCAAAGATCAGATGAAGCCACATCAACAGGCCTTGGTGGAGCATTCTGGGCTCAAAAGCCACCGCTCTGCTCTGATGGGATACAGAAGACTCTCCACAGTGCAGGCTTACCTCATCTAGGCTGGAAAAGAGGTAAGTTCGGCATCTTCTGCTGTCTCATATGAATGGGAAATGCCCCAGGCCCAATCCGTGGCTGGGACAGGATGTTCTGGGTTAAACCTGTTGATATTTCCAAAGTTCAGTGAGAGCCAGGCAATTATCAAAGGTTAGAAATGGAAGGAACTTCCAACTTTCACAGCAAGCAGGGATCCCATTGTGTTCAGTTGGGTTCTCCCAGAGCAGATACAGAGACCAGACTTCCAGTGCAGGGCATTCATTCCAGGAGTGAGATCAGGAAATATCAGAAGGGAAGTGGGGAAGAGAGACAGGAAAAAGAAGGCAGTTGAAGAAGGAGTCGTTATCAAGCAAGTTGCCCCAGGGAACCGGAACTTAATCCTGTTGGGGGAACCCCTACAAAACTGCAGGACAGGTTTGGCCCAAGGTGACACCATCCAAGGGGTGAAAAACTGGGACATTTACATATCAGTTCCATTTGGTCAGCCATTGAAGGCCGCTACCAGAGGATCTGATTTCCTGGTACTTCCAGGTTGGAGGGAGCAGGAAAATAAATTCTGGGGGCTGAAAAAAGCTCACAGGCAGAGGAGTACAGGTGCAGGTAGTTGAAAGCTAACCAGTGTGTGCGCTTGAGAAGTAAGGGAAGGGGGACACCCAAGGATCTGCCAGACCCCTCTTCTGCATCCCCAGCAGAAGCTCAGGTAGTTTCAAACTTTCCCAGCAACCAGGAGCTCACTACCCACACACAGCCCCACACCACGTGGCTGGGCAGTTCTAGTTCCCAGGAAGTTATTTCTCAGGTTAAGCCACAATTCGCTCATTGCTCAGTCTCTGTCCATTGTGTTCCACTATAGCTGGGGCAGAACTGTGTGTCTGCTTCACTGTTGTCTCCCCGGCATCTATAAAGGACGCCTGGCACATGTTAGGCTCAGTGAAAACTCTTGGAATGAATACATGCTTGTACACAGGTGTGGTTTCTAATGCCAAGGAGTTTAAAATAGTTTCCTGTCTCTAGTTTGCTTTTCACTTATTACCTATGTGATTAGACTCCAGGTCCCCCACATGTTTATGTACGTAGGATGGTGTTGGAACAAAGCTGAGCTGAAGTCCTAGCACTTGTTCATTCCAGAGGTACTAAGTGAACTCCTCCCAAGTATCAAATACTGTTTTTGGGTGCTCTAGGCCCAGGCTCTCCAAAGCATAGTGTTAAGATAGAGATAGAAGACAAGAAAAAATGATTATTGTAATTTTAGAAAAGATGCCAAGTGTTTAATCAGGCATCGTGGCTAAATGCACACACACACACGCACACTCTTGCTCTCAATTCCCTCGCACACCCTTTTAAGCAGCCAGCTCTCCCCACACAGACACCAAAGCCTGGCCAGCGCATAAACATGACCGTCAGGAACATCAGCCGCTTCAGCTCTCTCACCAAGCACCTTCGGGAGAAGGTATAGAAAGTGGTTTGATTCACGGCCTCCCA
>NW_006159756.1:3815041-3840139 GCF_000334495.1 Tupaia belangeri chinensis | reverse complement strand
GCTGCCCTTTAGGTCCAGGGATATGTGGTTCTCAGGACCGCGCCCACCCCTTCGCTGAAGGAGCCACAGCTCCCTCTATCACTTGTATTTTCTTTGAAATGTCTCTGTGTGTGGAGTTGGGGGAGTGGATTAGCTCCCCTTCCCAACAGTGGTTCCGATGCCAGGAAGAGCGAGCTCAAATCAGCAAGGCGAGTTAAGCTTCCTGCCTCGAGCTGCGGGTTTAGCGGTGCAGATTACAACAGCAGGTGATGAGCGACGTTAGCCGCTGCTGTGGAGACTGTGAAAATCCTGTTACAGGGCAAAGGCGTTTTAGCTACAGCTCCAAATTTCAAAGAATGATTGAGTTGGAACGTGGCAGGCAGGAGGCAACTGGGGACCAAAGTTATTTGACTTAAACTGAGAACCAGGCCTGAGGGGGCTGCTGCAGTGGAGAATCCCAGAGAGGGACCCTGGTGTGCCACCCCTCCCCCCATCAGCCCCTGGATCCTGCTTTGGACTTCTCTCCCTTTCCCCCTATCTCCCCCCTCCCCTCCTCTTCCTCCCCTCCCCTGCCCATCCATAAGCAGAAGGAGCTTCCATCTGCCTTGAATCCCATCTTTCTTGCCAATCTGTAAGCTCCTGGAGATCAGAGCCTGTGGTTTCTTCAGCCCCGTGGGGATTACCGCAGTTCCTGGCCCAGGCAGGAATAAAGTTCGCCAAATGATCAATTGGTTACCACCTCAAAGCCACGTCTTCCTTGTTCTGCCTGATTTCTAGATCCCCACCCTCTCACTCATACACCCCCACTGGGCACTCCTGAAAACCCACATCATCCTGCAGCCAGCCCTGGTTCCTTGGAAAGGGAGCATCTGGCTAGTCCATGTGAACCCAACTGGAAATGAGACACCCAAGCCCAACCCAACTTTAAGAAGTCTTAAAGCCGACCCAGGAACAGAACGAGTCCTGACTATTTGCTTTGCCCTATTAAATGACAACGTGGTAAAGTCACAAGATTTAGTCTCTGCTAGAGTTGTGGAGTCCAGTGTCCCCGCCACCTTCTCATCATGCCACACCCCCAACACACACACACACAAACCTCCCACTTCCATACTGGCCCTAACTTGCTGTTAATCAGAAGCAGCTTGTAGCAGAAAGAGGAGTTGAGCTTTGAGGCCATTAGGAATCTGGGCTCAAATTCTCATTTTTCAAATCACGTACCCTTTCTGAACCTCTATTTCCTCATCTGTAAACTGCCTACTTATGTGTTATATAGTGAAACCGTGTTTATTAAGAAAAGTCTTAGTGGTTGGCACACAATAGAAATTGGTCAAATAACAACAGCACTGTTACTTTTAAAGTTGAAGTTCCCTATATGCTACATCTGAGCATCACCCTTCCTCTCTAAAAAATACCAGTTTACAGAAGGCACAAGGTCCCTCGATCTGACCTGACGTTCACAACAATTCTATATGAGGTGAATATTGTTCTTTTTCCACAAAATGGAAACTAGGGCTCAGAGAAATAGCTTGCCCAAGGTTGCTTAGCTAGCAAACCTTGAAGGCTGGAACTGGAACCCAGGCACGGAGTCCAGAGCCAGGAGCTGTTCTCCATGCTACGGGATCTCTCAGACAGGAACAACGAATTGTCACAGGGAGCTCTATCCTGCGTGTGGATCTATTGTCTGGCAGACAAGAAGAGATGGGGGGCAAATCTTTGTTTCCTCCCTCCCTTCCTTTCTTCCTTCCTTCTTTCCATCACACAGAGATTAAGCATGTGCCATATGCTCAGCCTGCTAGTTCTGAATATGTGGGATACACAAGGCAGACGAGCTGGTCCCTTCTGAAGGCAGCTTGCAGTCCAGAGGAGAAAATAAAATGACTATTAAGGGACGTGATTTCAGAGCACTGGGCCACATTCCTGAAGGAGTGCAATGGTGCTCCAAGTAAGAGGCACATGAGGTCTGAGGACAAGTACAACAGACAACAGAGCCCGAGCCAAGCAGGAGACAAACCTCAGAGCTCAAGAGCCCCTAGAATGATGAGTGGGAGTTACAAGGAGGCAGACAGCTTAGGAAGGAGTTGTGCAAAGATGAAACAGACTGCTCTGGAAGGATAGTGAGTTTCCCATCTCTGCAGGTATTCAAGGAGTGCCCATGTGATTAACTTCAGGCCCCTTCAGGACCTCCAGCCCAATCTCTCCAGAATGATGATAGACCCAGTCCCCTTAGGAGAAACCAGAGGATCCAAAGGTCAGCTCACACCTCCTCTACAGACACCAGAGCTTCTCTTGGTGGCACAGAGATCAGTTGCTTCCCAGCTTATCTTAGTAGGGCTCAGTTCCCTCATCTCACGTAAGCCAGTCCCCACTCCAATTTTTCGTGCCTGGCTTCTCCAGGCCAGGATTTAGAGTTCCCAGGATGGTTGCCTCTCCCTTCCAGGAAAAATAAAGGAGGAAGCAAAGACCATTTGAAAATCCCCTTGTTTGCTCTCTTCTTTAGAGTCTCTGCTGAACATGGGCTGGCAACCTCTCAACAAACAGGAAGCCGGGTTCCACTTCTGGCTGTGCCCTTTTGGAAAGGCTCTATTCTATACCTCCTCCACCAGCATGGTCTTGCTCTCTCAAATGGGGAAGGGACTGCAGACCACAAATGCTCTGGGGCAGCTGGTCTCTGTTCCTCCAATTGTCCCCTTACTCGGGGCTGTAAAAATTCAGGCACCTCAAGGCCACCTGCTCTGAAGATCTCCTGTGTCTGCTGAAAGGCTTTCATCCCCAGAGTCCCAGAGCTGGACAAAGTCGCCCTGACTGGTCATCCTCCTCTGCCTCTCCATCTTCTGAGGATGATGTGGCAGTGTCAGACCTGCAGTGACTCCCTGTGCTGACTGCCAGCTGAGCTCCTTGGGCACCCAGGCAGAGCTACACTGCAATTGTTGGAATTACGTTAAACCTGATCATTGGATGTCTACCCTTAGGCAATACAGTTCACAGAACCTGCACAGGCACAATACACTCTGAGACTGGAATGGAAAGAGGAGGTTTTCAAGAATCCAATGCTGTATTCGAATCCTAACTCCTACAGTAGACAGCTGTGATGCTGAGCTTGTGACATAAAATCCCCATGCATCCATATTCTTGTGGCTAAAATAGAGATGCGATTTGCCCACATCCAGTGTTCTTGCAGCTTAAAGGATATGAGGCATGTAGAGCCATTGGCATCTAAGTAGGCAGCCCCCTTTTCCTCCCTCTCCTACTAGGGGTGGGAAACAGAAATGGAAATGAGCGTTCTTACTTCCTTTCTTCAAAGGTCAGTCTCAGAATATGGTTCCTGTCAGCCCTAGCCACTGATTTCTGTGATTTACCAAGCAACAGAGATGGATGGGTTGGGGGCTGGGGGCATCATCATCCTGAAAGTCAGCTGTTTTCTCTAAGTTGGACTCAAGCATAGGTCAACCAGGGTTGTTCTCTCTGGCCAGAGCACATGTCCTTGATGTGCTAGAAAAAGGGAGGGTAGGGCAGATCTCCCCTCTGGCCCAGATGAGGCAAGGGATCCAGCTGCTGTACTGTGGAGAGAAGCAACCTAGTGAGAATGGGAGACATCTCATAGCTGGGGTATCCAGGCCCTTTTGCAAGAGTAATCAGCTGGGCCAAACTGAACACTGTGAGACCCATTAAGGGGCTGCCCCCTTCCTTGTAGGCCAGGTAAGGAGGACTAAGCTAATTGGGGAGTAGTAGGAAGAAAGTGTGAGGGTTATTTTTATGTGTCAACTTGACTGGATTATAGGGTACCCAGATATTTGGTCAAATGTTTTTCTGGCTGTTACATTTGGATCAGTGGACTGAGTGAAGTAGATGAGCCTCCCCAGTGTGGAGGGGCCTCATCTAATCAGTTTAAGGTCTGAATAAAACAAAAAGTCTGACCCTCCCCTGAATTAGAACTCCACCTACATGACTGACTTTTAACCGGAATATCAGCTTTTTTCCCTGCCTTTGGACTTGAACATTGGCTTTTCCTAGATTTCAAGTCTGTTGCCTTTTGGGATGGAATTTACACCTTCAGTTTTCCTGGGTCTCAGCTTGCCAATTCACTCTTGCCAATTCCAGGCAGTTCCTGCCCTGGAATATATCAAAGTAGGGCCCCAGCTAGCATCCACACTTTGGGATAGAGACAGAGTACAGGGAATAATCTGGACATTCTTCTCCATAGCATCAGTCATGGCAGTGTTGCACCAGAGTGCAAGGAACCATGCAAAGTTCACTTCCTCCATAATGTTTTCTTTTCTGCTCCCCCTACTCTTTACCACTAGATCTCATGGCAAATAAAGTAAGTTTTTCTAAGTCTTGTGCTCTCCTTGCACCTTGATGCTGAGATATGTGTGGAGATAGGGAGGAGGAAGGTGGGGGAAGGAACACTGGACAGACCTATGATTCATTAGGACCAGCTGTCATGTTTGTGAGTCAGCTCAGAGGAATGAAAAGGATTCCCAAAACCCTGGCCCTTTCCTCAGTTCTGGAATTCAGAGTCACCAAATGGCTTGAGGGCCTTCTGATGAGAGGAAATACAGCTGGCTCTCTGGATCATAAATTCTGCTTTAATGGATTCAGAATGTTAGATTGTTGTTGATGTGTACCAAGAAGTTAGGCCTTCAATGGTTGCGTCTTTGCTGAACATGGTATAGAATGTTTCCATGTCATTATTTCTTAAACAATATAGTATAATAACCATTTGCATAATATTTATATTATATTAGGCATTATAAGTATTCTAGAGATGATTTAAACTATATAAGCGGTTATGTATAGGTTATATGCAAATATGACACCATTTCACATAAGGGACTTCAGCATCCCCAGATTTCAGTGTCCAGAGTGACTGTGGGGGCCTTGAAACCAATCCCCCGTGGATATCAAGGGATGACTAAAATGAAACAATGCTAAAGATATAAGGACTACTTAACCTGGAAAAGAAAATTCTGATCCTTGTGTATTTTCAATAAAGATTTAAAAGAAAACAGCATTTATCATGCTTAAAATGTTTTTGTAATAATCCTATTATAAAGGAGGAATGTAGGTAAAAGTTTTTTCCCATGGCTGTGACAGTAAGTTTAGAAGGAATCTAATTCCCACTCATCACTCTTCCTTCTCTCCCTTTCAATCTCTCTCCTACTTCCTCTCCCCACATACCTTCATCCCCAACTCTTCCTAAAATGTTCTCATTCTCATTCTCTGGCTGACTGTGACCAGAACCCTTCCAGGAAACTTGAGATGACCACCTAAAATGCAGTAGTTCTTTACCTCCTGGTACCTAAGAGACATCAACCAGTGTGGTCTGGCCCTCATGTTTTGGGGGCTGGCAACTCCCTAGATGGGAGCCACTGAGCAAAGCCTGCTGTGCCTTAGGTGTCCAGCCTCAGCAAAGGGAAAGGACTCTGCTTGTCCCTACTCCCAGATGACCAAGCAGACAGTGACAACCAAGGGGAACATATTTGAACTACCCATCTCTCTCATAATGGGTTCCAAGATGGCAAAGTGGGAAGAAGGAGCTGGAGTATTATGGGCTGAATTGTATCCCCCAAATTCACATATTGAAGTCCTAACTGCAATACATCAGAATGTAACTTTGTTTGGGGATAGGGTCTTTGCAGAGGTTAACTTAAAGTGAGGTCTTCCGAGCAGGCCGTATTCCAACAGAACTGGTGCTATGGACTGACTTGTGTACTCTCTGATCCTTATTGAAAGTCTAATCTGCAATGTGGTCATATTTGGAGACAGACCCTGGGAGGAGGTAACAAAGGTGGAAGAGGTCATAGGGTGGGGCCCTAATCCGATAGGGCTGATGCCTTCTAAAGTGAGGAGGAGACACCAGTGTGCTCTCCCTCTGCCATGTAAGGACACAGACAGAAACTGGCCATCTGCATCCACAAGCCAGGAAGAAAGTCCTTCCAGACCTTGATCTTGGGTTTCCCAGCTTCCAGAACCATGGGAAGATGAAGTTCTATTGTTTAAACTACTCAGTCTGCAGTATTTTGTTATGGCTGCCAGAGCAGATTAAACCAACCCATGTCCTTAAAAAGGGGAAATATGGGGCCAGAAGGTGGCATTGTGGTTAAGGCATTCAAGTGCCAGACTTGTGGCTTTTGTGCATGCTGGGCATTTGTGTACACCCAAAATCCTGAAAGGAGAATGGAGGAGAAGGGATTGCTATGTGGCCATTCCCCCAGAGGATGATTTCTCGCTCTCTTTTTCTCTGGTGAGCACCCGTGGCCTATGACAAAATAAAATAAAATAAAATGTGGACAGTGACACACACCAAAGATGAGGTGAAGAGACAGGGGATAAGGTGGCTTTCTGCAAGCCAAGGAGGAAAGCCTGGAACAGATCCTTCCGTCTGGGCCTCAGCCAAAACCAACCCAGTTTCCGGCTTCTAGGACTAAGACGATAGATGGTTGTTTAAGCCACAGGCCTGTAGTGCTATGTCCCAGCAGTCCTGGGAAACAAGAACACTGCAGTAAATAAGTGAATGACAGGCCCCCGACAGGTGAACGGCAGGCCCGAGGCAGGTGGGGCCAACGTGCCCCAGTGTAGACCTCTTCTCTGAAGCTTCCTCCAGCCTGGAGCCCTTCTGCTCCCAGACCGCTCCTTCTTTGTTACCAGCTGTGTTCTGGACCCCTGGCACTCCAACTTCCCAGCTCATTTCCAGAGTGGACTCCAGGCAGGACCTTGTTTTGCTTTGCAAGAAGGAATCATTTTTAATCAGGCAACAGTGACTGTCTGAGAGAAACTCTATGGAGACGGAGCCGGCCTGGTGCCAGCAAGAAGGCCAGTTGCCAAAGCCCCGCTCCCTGCTTTAATTCTGAGGCTCGTGGGTAGGGCAATTTCGCCCTGCTAAAGGGGAAGAGAAACACAGGGTAGTTATCAGCAGAAGCAGATCCCCTCCCAGAGGCCTGGCTGAGGCCCTTCTCTAGCCCCATCCTCTCCCAGCACAAGATCAGGCTGGAATGGAAGGACCTGGAAGCAAAGGGAAGCAGAGGCAAAAAGGAAGGGGGTTAGACCGGGTAAAGGAAAAGCAGCAACCTGGGCCTAACAGCCAGGATGTCTCCAGCTCCTTCTCCCCTCCTCATTACCTGTGCCCCCAGCACAGAAGAAACCCTGCCATGGGGTGCAGGGGGTGCGGGGAGACCAGACATGGAGTCTCACAGGTAGGGAGGAATCTGGTGAGCATCCAGAGGAGGCTAGCACAGAACAGGGACAGAGATGGGAGTGAGGCAGGCCCAGGCATGGCTGCCTCCAAGGCATGTCTACACCTCAGCGGGTTTGTCAGCCCAGCTTCCTAGTCTTCTCCAGACCTCACCAGCAGCACCTGGGGGATGCTCCCATGGTTAGAGATGAGTGGCAACATGGCAGTGTGTACCCTCAGCCATCTGCCCCTGGCAGGGCTAACATGCTCTCCCAATCGGCCCTGAATGCGGTCAGTGTGATGGCTGGAAAGAGGAGCCCGCTCACCAGAGTAAGAGGTGAGGAGAAGGAACCACAGCAGATGTGACTTTCTAAATCATAGAATGAAATCCCCGAACCATCAGGTTGATTTTTGGATTCTGGCAGACAGGCAGATCTGCAGATGGGAAGATGCTAGGGCAGCTTACCAAACAAATTTGAACCAAAAGACAACTGCATTGAAAGCAGTCACCCCCACAACAGGCCCTCTGAAGAGAGCTTTGAATTCTCAGCAATGGATCCAGAAGACAGACCACCATCTTAGCCAGCAGAGGCAGCAGCCTAGGTTTTCAGGAGCCAGGCATGTCAAGTTCAGTTCCAACCCAGGCACTGAAGAATCTGAAGCTTAGAAAAGTGTTTCAAGTCACTGTGGAAGGCAGATGAACTTTGAGGCAGGTGGACCTAGGACCTAGACCTAGTCCCTCTTACTACCTGAGTGGCATGGACTAGTTTTGTAAATCTCCTATCTTGCTCTCTTTCTTTTAAAAATAGGGATTAGAGCATCTGCATAATGAGTTTGGTAAGCAAGTTAAATGAGATTATACAAGAGTTGGGCACATAGTAGATGCTCAATCAATGTTTTCTTCATTGCCCCCACCTCCCAACTGTCTTCCGACCTGGACACCCACCTCCTACATAAGACCCATAGAAAAGGGTTGCACAGGCTCTGTTTGAAAGTCTCTGGTTGGAACTAGTGGATAGTGTAATGGTTATATTGCTGGACTCCCACATAGTTGACTGAGGTTCAAATCTCAGACCTGGAAGCTTGAAACTCATGCCAGGCATGCGTGCATGCTTGCCCAAAATCCTGACAGGAGAATGGAGAAGGGATTGCAGCATGGCCATTCCCACTGAGGGGTGATTTCTTGCTTTCAGTCTCTCTGTCTCCAGAGAGCACATGTGTCCTATAACAAAAATCTCTCCCAAAAAGAAAGAAAGAAAGAAAGAAAGAAAGAAAGAAAGAAAGAAAGAAAGAAAGAAAGAAAGAAAGAAAGAAAGAAAGAAAAAAGAAAAAGAAAAAAAGAAAGTCTCAGGTAATGGAGAACTCACCACCATGCAAAGAGAACCATTCCAACTTGGAGAGCTCTTCTGGCCAGAATGCTGTTTTGCTTATTGTAAAGTAAATTCAAGTTGACCTCTCCGTAATGTCTCCTTGGTTCCTGCTCTGCCTTCCATGCTGTCATAATCAAGCCATATGAAGAAAGAGGGTGTGCACTCCTTCACCTTTAGTGACAAGCCCTGCCTTCATCTGTAGCTTCTCCATTCAGCCACCTCTTCACCCATCCACTCACTCATTCTATCCATGGGTGACCCAGGAGCTCCCCTAGGTCCCTGTGGCTAGGGGACACAAAGGCAATAGTCCTGAATTTATTTTGAACCAGGAACCCCCAATTAACCAGTATATCCAAGTCACTTCCTGAAATTTTTTTTTAATTAATTAACTAATTTCATAAGCGAGAATGCACCCCCGACAGGGTCTGGCTGCCGTGATCAGCCACACACACAGTGTCACATGCACATCCATGGTAGACTCAGGGAAGTCCCTGGATGAAAATCAGGAACCTTCCCTATTGGATCAGCTTCCCAGAGCATCACGTTCTCTTGCTGAACCACTGTCCTGCCCCCCTATAAACTTTTTTCCTCCTCAAGAGGCAGTGCAAAGAAGGAATAGCGTAAACTAACTCTGGCCCTGCTTTCAGGTCCTACAGGAGAACCCGAAGGCTGGTCACAGAAGAAGCATGGTGATCCTAACTTCTTGTTCCCAATAGGGCCTAAATCCACCATACGTGGCGGGAAACTGCTCTTTACTTAGAGATGAGCCAGCTCAGTCTTATTTGCAAAGCTGTCCCCAAAGCCTCCATAGGAAGCATAATATCACCATAAAGAATCATTATCTTCTCATGTGACTACTTCTTTCTCTTGAAAAAAATAGTTGGAGTTCGCAGTGAGCAAGCTTCCTCCTCACTCCCCCTCCTTCACCTGATATTATTAGGGCTCCAATAATTACATTAGGTATAGAAATTGACTTTATGGTGCTAATAATTATACATGCTTACAAAACAGATGGGTCTTGGAATCTGGAGGGGGGAGCGTTTATGGACTCGGAAATGAGATGTTTTGTTGGTAGGAAATGGATAGTTATTTCCAGGTTTTATGGCTGTGTTTCATAGGACTCTTCTTAAATCTTGTTGATAATACTTTGCCTGTATTGCCTTCCGTGCATTTTATAAGACTTAGCTCATCAATCCTGGGCATGCTGGGAAAACAGCATCAAGTACCTGGAGTGGAAGGGGAAGTGAGAAGGGGCAGAGACAGGGCAATGCACCTGGAAGAGGTACATTGTTTAGAAAACACTAAATGGAGAATGCCTACCCCATAGGATATTCTAATCAGAAGTAAACTTAGGAAACATCAGGTCAAGTAGTTCTCAAAGTATGATTCCCAGAGCAGCATCATTAAAAACCTGTTAGAAATGTACATTCTTAGGCCCTGTACAGCAATTGCTTTTTATTCCAGGTGATTCTTATGATTGCTAAAGTTTAAGAATTCTTATACAGTTCACTACTTTCATATGAAAGGTGGGTACACTGGCCCAGCCTCAGTGGTGCAGCAGGGCATCCCACGCAATTCTGGATAAGAGATCTAGGTTTTGATCTCTGGTCAACCTGATCATGTTGGGTATACCTGGGCATGCCTGTGATTCTGGTTGGCTGAGAGGCTGTGGGGAGGGACATGGAAAGACCCTGTCAAGATATCTGTCTCTCTCAGTAAACAAATAAACACACATTCCTTTTAATGAACAAACTAAGACCCAAAGGGGCTCAGTGATATGTTCTACGTCACCCAGCCAATTAGAGGAGAGTCAGTGCCAGACTGCCACCCCAGCGCATTAATTCTCTTCTGAAAACACCATGCAATCCACTAGCGCTGGGTGCCTAATCCGACTGTCGTGCTTCTCAAACTTTGGTCAGCCATGAAGTCATGTGGGGATCATGGTTAAATCCAGATGTGGATTCTGGTGTTCTGGGTGCAGCCAAGACAGCATTTCTAGCAAGACCCCCAGGTGACAGGGTGCTGCCGGCCCAGAGGTTTTGATTGAACAATGAGATTCTAGCCTTGACTACTATGGGACTTTGAGCAAGTCACTTCTCCATGTCTGCCTCACTTTCTGCATCTAGGCAGAGAAGGGGTTGTCATCCTTTACATCCTTTGTGTGAGATGAGTCCACAAAGGCGGGACTTTGTATCCCACCGCTCAGCTACTTCTCACTCTCTTGGGAGCTTTGGTGAGTAGCCACAGATCAGCTAGGCCTTTGCCATCCCTGACCTGCTACTTCTCAGCTCCCAGGCTGCCACACTACCTGGAAGAGAGCTGGTCCTCTCCTGTTTTCTACAAAGTTCTACAGAGTACATAAGACATAGGCTAGAGGAACAACATTCGTATCCCTTTCTTTCAAGGAACCCCTGAGTAAAAATCTGAAAGCCTGTCCTTGATCTTTGTGACTCATTTCTCTTTACTCCTTGGTAGCGAGTTGCTCACCGTATCTGACCTAAGTCCCTCTGGCTTCCATGAAAGCCATTTATTTATTCACTCTACAACCACTTTCCAAGTACCACTTTTGGGGAATTTTTGTTTGTTTTATGTTTTGTTGTTGTTATTCTTTTTAATTTGCCCAAAGGTATATGTGCTCATCGAAGAGATGCGGAGAGGAGAGAAGAAGGCTCCCCTCATGAGATATGATCACACCACAATCCCTTCTCCATCTCTCTCACCTTTCGGGATTTTAGGCATGTGTGCACATGTACCCAGTGTGTTTTTCTAACCAGACGATCCAAGACTCCAAACCATCAGCCATGTGGGATCCAGCCGCCTTAACCACTACACCACAGGCTGACCCCTGGGTGCTGTTTTTTAAGTGCAAGCCTCGGGGTATACATGGAAAAATGGACTTCCTCTTTCTTATGTTCTTTACCCCCATCATTTGAGACTAAAAGTAAGCTAGGTGTAAGCCTAAAAATCCAACAAGGACTGCTTCCTGTTAGACATACTGAATTTCTTCTGAGTTCATTTGGCTTACCGCACCCCCTGACCAGCCAGGTGGACTAACCTCAGCCTCCTAATTGGGAGCACCTGAGCTGTAGCCCCCAAACACACCCATTCATCAGCCGACAGCCAGTTGTGTTCTGCCTCTTTCATATCCTGTCCCTCTCGGAATGTCGTCCCTCTCCACTGGGTCCCTCTTGCAGGCAAACATTGATAATGAATAAATCTCTTTCAGAGTAGGGAGTGGGCTGGCATGTCCATGGGGAAAGCCCTGCAGACAGAGGCAGGATGGATGGCTGATGGGAGCGGTGCCGTCGGCTCTAATTAACGTATTGTTCTCTGGGCTCCAGCAGGATTATGGATGAGCTCCACAAAGCGGCCCACTTAACCTGAGCATCCTGGTTCCAATCTATTACCTTCTCCACTGGCTTCAACCTAGAGTTTGGCCTGGTGTGGAGAAACTGCATGTGGGGAAAAAGCATAGGGAGCTCAATTAGAGCAGCTCCCCAAGTGTACCTCCCTCAGCTTGCTTCGACCCGACAAGTTCTATTGCACTGTGTTGGAGCCGGGCTGATTCTCTCATAAGCAATAATAATAATAATAATAATAATAAGCCACAACTCTCAGTGCCACAAGTCTCTGACCTGAGGTCCCATCCATATAGCCTTGCAGATAGAGGCAGGAGGTTACCAGCTTGCCAAGATATGGGAAATGCTTCCTGACCTCTGGCTGACCGAAAACAATCAAAACAACTTTAATGATGGCCTCTAAGCTAACTCTTTCATTTGCATATCATGGAGTGTCTCATCCTCCAATCATCTTTCATGCACTCACTTTTGCCTGAGAGCCGTGGTGTTGAAGGGTGCACATTGAACAGCACTCAGCACTCCTGCTCGTGAAGCTCACAAGCTTGTGAGGAAGAGAAGAAACATTCTCAGAGAGCCACAGCACCATGAGTAGAGCCTCCAAGGGAAGTGCTGAACAGAGACGCAGGTGCAGTGTGGTCAGAGTGGGGGTGATGGGACCTGAGGAGTGGCAGCAGGTAGGTAGTGCCACCCAGCAGCAGGGCTTCAAGGGGAGGAAAAGAACAAACAGCGTGGAAGGACCATTTGATGTATTCAGGGGAGTCAAGGGTAACCCATGTGGACAGTAACATCGGGGCAGAGTACAAAGAAATACAAGGGCTCCATTGAGGCATTGAGACTTTGTGGTAGCGGAGGACCGTAGTTTGTTGAGCAGAAAAAAGGCATAGTGAAAATGTGTGTGTAGCAGGTCAATCAGCCAGGGATGTGCAAGAGGGATTTAAAGAGAAACTACGTGGTTTGGGGAGAAACTAGTTAGAAGGCTATTGCCACCTGATAGGTTTCAAATAAGAGGATAGTGCCTACAGCCTCCAATGTGCAAAGGAAAGAAGGCGGTGGTACTAAACCCCAGAGATGTTATGTGAGATCTTCAGAGTTACGGTTAATCATGATTAGGTCTCAGTAAGAGTGTCTCTTGACTCCTAACCCAGCATACTTTGTTCAAGATGACCAGAAATTGGAACCAGCAGGTGGCAGAGCGGTTGAGGTGCTGAATTCCCACATGGCTGACCACAGTTCAAGTCCTGAACCTGACGACTTGAAAAATCATCCCAGGCACGTGTGCACTCATGCCCAAAAAGCCCAGGGGGAGAATGTAGAAGAGACTGCCACATAGCCATCCCCATTGGGGGGGGAGGGGGGGAGAGGAAGGAGGGGTGATTTCTTACTCTTCTTCTGAATGTCTCTCACTCTCTCTCTCCAGCAAGAGCACACATCGTTATGGCACAAACCCTAAAAAAGGGAGGGAGGCAGAAATCAATTCCCAATGCCATTAATATCTCCAGGTGGTGTTCAGTTATTGACTAACCTAAACTACAAGGGCCTGGGTCCTCACATTTTTTTCAGATGCTCTTCAGAACAGGCAGGCAGCAAGGACCTGGCAATCCTGATATCATTAGCATTCTATGTATGTTTCATCAGGGAAGTCTGCCCTGCAGGATAAGGAAGCTGACTCTCCACCAACCCTACCTTTAATCCCATCCCCAGTGAGAGCCTAAGACCAAGACTGAAGCCAGAAAGCCCCGGACCCACGGTTTCTCTCTCCTATAACCTGAAACAAGTTATTAATCTCTCTGAGCTGCAATGTCCTCGGTTAAAAAGTGGGATTATCTATATACCTTATGATGTGGTGGTGGGGATTAAGTGAGATAGTGTGCATAAGAGGACAGATAGGAGCCCAATAAATCATTAGGTAATATTGTTTCCATTATATTCTTAGAATGTAAGGCTTTGCAGACCTAGAACAAGGACCAGGAACACTGCTCTACTGATAAAGCTGCATATTTCAAAGTAAAGTGTCAGAAGGGAAAAGCACTAAAATAGGAAGACCTTCTGAAAACCGATTCCCCCTCTATCAGCTCTGTGGCTCTGCGTGTGGTGAAGACTGTTAGGGTTCGTCCATATCTGCCTTCTCTTCTCTTTTCTGGACCCAGAATTGGATTACATTCCCCAGTCTCCCTCCTCATCAGCTCTAACCACATGACCACAGTCTAGTCTATGGAATGTGAGTAGAGGTAAAAAAGCATGCTACCTTCAGGACTAGCCCAGAAAGATCATTCCACATATAATCCTCACTTGCTTTTTTCCACCTACCTGTGAAACTCCAGGTACCTCATGGGGCCAGCCAGTGGTACAGGAGTAACACAGCTGGACACACATGGGAGGAGTCCTACGATCCTGGGCCAGGACCTCCCTGAACACTCAGGTGCAGGCACATGTGCTTGTGATCCAGGCTAGCTAAAACTGCCAGTGGATTGCAGTGTAAAGACCCTGTTGGAATGCCTGTTCCTTTCTCTCTTTCTTCCTCATAGAAGATATAAATAACCTTTAAAAGTTGCTCCAAACTTCAAGGGCAGCAGAGTCACAACACAGAAGCAGCCTGGGTCCTAGACCTACTGAATCAAGCAGAATATTCCTTTCATCAAAAGGAAAGGCCTGTTTGAGAAAGTCTTATTGAGTTACTACACTGAGCTATGGGGGCTATTTGTTACAACAACTAAACTGCCCTAACTAATACACTTGCCTAATTGTCATTCTTACCTGAGCTCCAGATTCCTCATATATAAAATAGGCCCACTAATACCTGAACTATTTATATTGCACTGTGATTTGGTGACAGAGATGCCATAATGAAGGAGGAAACATTTTTGCAAACAGCCAAGGATTCACTGATGTCAGTTGGTGCTTGCTGGTACTCAGCACACCACCCCTCATGGCATGGCATAGGCCCCTTATATAGTGCAGTATGTTCCTCAACCACAGAGTGTGAGTGAGGACAGAGGAATGCATCCAAATTCGCTATTTCCCCTTAGTTTCTTCTGCAGAAAAGATTCCATGACCTTACCTAAAGTCCTTGCGTTCTTATTTCCCCATCAATGTACGCATAGAGATCTCTTAACTGCTGAGAGGACCCAGAGCAGGTGCAAGACTGGTCCTACCGAAGCCATTGCACTTTAGTCAGGGTAAGCCAGGCACTCTTTATTCATCTTTGCAGCAAAGAGGACATGGGGGCTGCTACCCAATGTTTGATGTGTTCATTCAAAAGGCAGTAAGGACACAGAGCATCAAGTACCCTCATATCCTCAGGAAGGAAGTAGAAGGGAGTAGACACGGGTCACTGTAAAGGGACTGGCCCTGCTCAATAAGGCACCCATGCATAAGAAAGCATCTGTGAGGGACCAGCAGATGGCATGGCAGTTACATGGCTGGACTCCCACATGGCTGACTGTGGTTCAAGTTCTGGACCTAGTGGCTTCAAAGTAATGCATGGCATATGTGCATGCATGCTCAAGATGCCGGGAGGAGAGCGGAGGAAAAGAGATTGCAGTGTGGCCATTCCCCGGGTGTGTGTGTGTGTGTGTGTGTGATTTCTCACTTTGCCTCTCACTATCTTTGTCTTTGTCTCTTTCTCTTTCTCTCTCTCTCTCTCTCTCTCTCCCTCTCTCCTCTCTCTCTCTTTCTCATGAGCACATGCTCCCTAAGGCAAAAACCTCTAAAAATCAAAACAAACAAAAAGTACTTGTGCACCTGTGTGCAGGTGTGCATGCATGTGTGCACGTGTGTGTTTGAAGGGTGCATGTGTGTGTTTGGGTAGGTGTGCATGCACTTACGAAGTAGATGTGTGTGTATCTGCAGGTTTTGGAGGTGGCAGAGGAGGAGAGGCGAAGGGGTCACTCTAGTCAGTCCTTTAAGTCTGACTCCTAGAGAACAAGACCCAAACTGTGGAGAAGGTCATTATTGTTATGCATAGTTTGGGTTCCCCTTTGAAGATCTTTCCCCTGTAAATGTTAGAATAGGGAAGAAGTCCACACCCTGTAAGAAGCCAGAATCATTCCTAGATTCATTCACTTTCTCATGCCCTGGCTGAACCCCTGCTCCCAGCCCCTGGGTCCTCAGCCTCCCTCAGCCTCTCCCATCCAGCCCTGGGTGAGGGAATGGTGTGCAAGAGAATTGTCTCAGGAACAAAGAAGGCTGGGAGTTCAGGTTAGTGGAAGGGTGGGTGAGGGAGGAGGGCTACAGCCCCTCCTGAGCAGAGAGGGGACAAAGCTGAGGGAGGCTCTCAATTCTCAGCCCTGCGGGAGGCCAGGGAGAAGCTTGGCGGGGCTGACACAAGGGGTTTGCACAGGCGCACAAATGAAAGAAAATCAGAGGAGATGAAACCATACAAATTTCGGGTAATAGAAAGAGAGGAAAGAGAGGCGTGTGTGGCCTGGGTCTCAGCTCAGAAAGGTCGATTCCAAGAAGACGCTGCCCAACTTTATATTACTTTTCAGAAAGCCAGTGAGCTGAAAAATAACTCTCACCTTTTTTTTCTTATATTATTATTCGTTTCTTCAGAGTTTCTTCTTCACATTGTTTTGTGCATCTCAGTTGTTCATTTCTCCCCAGCCTGATTTCATTTGGAGATTTGGCCCAGAGCCTGGAGGGGAAGATGGCCCTTCTTCTAAAAAATGCATTTATTTCAGATCCCAGGCTGCCTCTGCTTGGTCTGCCCAATCTTCAGGATGGGGTGGGGGTGGGCAGGAGAAGAGAGGAGGAGGAGTGAGATGGGGTCTGAGTGAGAGAGCCAACCCTCTCCTCTCACTCACCTCCCCATGTGCTGTTCGTGGTAGGCACATACGTGTGTAAATGTGTGCATGCTTGAGGTCCTGAAAGGGTACATACATGAGTCTGCACATATATGGAAACATGCCTGTCAGGCTTACAAGTGTTTGTGAGGAAGACCTGTGAGTGTGTGTATGTGTTTACCCATGAGCATGCATACATGTGTTATGTAGGAAGCCTGTGTTTGTGTGGAAGGACAACTCCTGAGCATGCATGTGTTGTGTGTGTGTGTGTGTGTGTGTACACAAGGGGAACCTCTGAGCATGCATGTGTGTATAGGAGGTAACTGTGAGCATGTACGTGTGCATGAGGTAACCATGAAAGTGTGGGGGGACTTACGAGTGCACATGTGGAGGAACATGCATGATGTATGTGCATGAGTGTCTGTGCAGCCCAGCTCTCTCAGGGTGGGAGGACCTGCCGAAGCTGGGTTTTCTGTTTCACTCAGTCTGCAGTGGCAGTAACTGGCTCCTTCACCTTTCGCCAAGCTCAGCGAGGCGCAGATGTTGTTTGAACCAGGGAAAATGTCAGCCCCCAGGAGGAGCCCAGCTTTAACTTCGAGTGAGCCCCTAGGAAGCGTGGCAGTGTATTCTGGGTATTGTGCTTTGGATCCATTTGCATTTGCTCTTTCCAGTAACTAAGGACTGGTGGGTGAGTGGAGAATCCAATCCCTGCTGCCCCTCCCAGCTTCCTCAGCTCCTGCCCAGCCTGGCACCAAAGGATACTGCAGAGCAGCCAGAATAAGAGCCCTGAAAACCCCTGCCCCAGGCCCATCCCTTGACGACCTAGGAGGATTCTTCCCGGCTACTAGATTTCAGGTGAGGGACATCACAGCAGAAGCTGGGCTCCAGCGTTCATCACGCTCTTGGGTGGGCACCTCTGGAAATTGCTCGTTCTATTCAAGACTAGTGCTCCGTGGGGTGGGTGGCAGAACGTCTAAACTTTGCCAGAACCAGCAGATGAAGGACACAAGTATCCTCTCCTTCATGCTAGCACAAACCTCCAGTAAGCCCCCAGTCAGGGCTCTGTGATGCCTGACCCACCCCAAGAGGAGCCCAATGGGCTATGCATGCACCATACTTCAAAGGGCTCCTTGCAAGGAACTATACCCCCAGGGTCCCATCACCCCAAGGGCTACAGTTCAATAGGAACACCCTGCTAATTTAGGCAGATGGGTTAACTTAGGCTCAGAGAGGCTAAGTTACCTCGCTGGGGGCACACAGCCAGTAGGCAGAAGGAGCTGAGTTTGAACTATGCCAGAGTCTGTCTCATCACTGAGGCAACTGAATGGCAGGGCTCTCTCCCACAGGCAAGCTGGGAGGGGCAGAGCAAGAGGAAATTCTTTAAGCTTGGGTCCCACCAGGTCACAAGCACACTCAGGCTGGCCCTAAGGAAGCCCAATGTCTGGTGAAACGGATCTTCAAGGGGATAGTGGAGCTGCTGGCATCTCAGCCGCAGGAAGCCCACAGGGCTGCTTTCCAGTCCGATACTCCATTGTTGTCATCAATCTATATCCGCTGAGCGCTAAGAGAGGCAGTGGGGTGTAATGAGGAGATTCTCTGTGACCACGTTCAAGTCACTTAAACTCTCAGCATCTGCAAAATGATGATGCGGATGGAAGCCTAATTCACAAGGCTGGTGTGAAACTCGAATATGCTGATAGGTGTAGAAATACCTTACACATTGCCTGGCGTGTGGCAGACTGGGTACGTTTCCCTCCTGCTTCAGTGGGCTGGAGTACCCAAAGGCGGGGCTCAGGTCCTGAACACCTCCATGCTCAGTTCCTGTAAACCAGCACCCAGCCACCACCACCATCCGGAGCTGGGAGTGTGGCCGCCGTGAAGGTGCATTCAATCAAGTAACTCCCTGATGGAGGTGTCCTCAGTACCCCACCCCACACACACCACCACTTCACACTGATTCTATGTGGTTCCTGGCAGAGGAATTTCTTCTCTCCTTTCCTCTCTATTCAAGACTAAAGCAACAGGGACAAGCAGTTGGTGTAATAGCTGTGTCGTTGGATTCCCATGTAGTTGACGGTGGTTCAAGTCCCGGACCTGGTGGATTAAACTCATGCCAGGCGCATGTGCGTGCATGCCCAAGATCCTGAGAGGAGAATGGAGGAGAAGGGATTGCAGTGTGGTCATCCTCCCGGGGGGTGATTTCTTGCTTTCTGTCTCTCTGTCTCTCTGTCTTTCTGGTGAGCACACACGCCCTATAGCAAAAACTTCTCCAAAAAAATAATAAATAAATAAATAAGACTAAAGCAACAGATTAGCTACACCAGCAAGGTTCTGGTTTGCCCTAGAAAAGGTTCTAGAAGACTGTCTAGGACCCTGCCTTTTCCTTACCACCCAGAGCCTCCAATTCACCAAACATGAGTTTTCCCTGTGGCAATTATTTGTGGATAATAACAGCTGACATGCTAAAGTCCCCCACAGCTGAAAAGCCTTGTGGCAGTGTGACATAAGACGGAGAGTGGGTTTGGACGGCAGGGAACATGGTTAGAGGTTGACGTTGGCCCACTCCTTCCTGTGTATACCAGGGGGCAGCGATCCCAACCAGAGGAAGTTAAGGAATGAAATGAGGCAATAGATGAATTCATGTGACCCAGTAGCCTAATTAGCCTGAAATGAGCATCATAGCCCTAGCTGTGTGACCTTGCATGAATTACTTAAACCCTCTGTGTTTCCATTTCCTTATCTGTAAATTGAGGCTAATAATAGTATCCACCTCATAGGGTTAAATGAGTATTAAATGAGGATTAACAGAGGATTAAGTGAGTTAATATTTATAAGGCACTTGGAACAGTACCTGCTACACCATGAGTGCTCAGTGAATTATAATTACAATCCTTCCTAGGTTTATTTTTTTCCATTATGGCTATCCTTTGAAGTAAGGAGTAGCTATTCCATTTTATAGCTGAGGAAGCTGAGGCTCAAGGGGCTAGGTCACCAGCCCAAGATGTGAACCCTAGAATTTCTGATCCAAGTGAGGTTTCTTTGCAAGCCCATCTCCCAGAGGCTTTTGGGGCCTCTCCTCTATGGGGAGACTACGCATGAGGCCATTAGCCTCCCTCGGTGTCCCTCACAGCCCAGCCCAAGCCATCCTCTCTCACCTGCCTTCTGAGGAAGCTGCTACCGTCCAGACAGGGGCCTGAGCCCAGGTGTCCTGGGCCAACGGGGATATCTGCTTTCTCCCCCAGGCAAGAGAGCAGCCAGGAGTGAGGGGTCACCGGGGTGCTCCTGCTTTGTGGTTCTCTTGATAGTCGTGGAATCAGCAGTCCTACTCTGGATCTCTGGCCTTGGGCGAGTTCGCACGAAGGCTATGGAGTCACAGCTGTCCCTGCAGGTGTGTGTGTGCGTCGGGGTGGGTGGGTGTGTATGGGGCTCCATTTCCCAAACCCCACCCCCCAGGTGCTGAACTGCCATCCAAGTCTGCAGCAAAAGTCTGAATGACACAGGGCCCACTTTCAAAGGCACCTCCTGAGGAGACCAGGGACCCCCTCCCTGGTGCCCCCACATGCCCCCCAACACACACACACACACACACACCCCACAGGCACACACAGAGGAAATGATCAAGCGCAAAGAATCTTCATGTGCTACTTTATACGGCAAATAATTGAACCGTACCCTTGTGGTCCCAGTGACGAGTTTCATCCATATTCATGCTTCGCGTTTCCTGTGGAAACGAGCATGCCAGACATTCCAGCACAACGCGGGAGCAAGAAATCTTAAGCACTAATTCAATGTCTCCCCATTCCCAGTCCCAGCTCAGAGAGAGCAGACTTGGGGTTTAACCGGCCTAGCGGGGGGGGGGGGTGGGGGGGGCAGCGTGTTCACCAGGCGGGCTTGTTCTGCTCTAGTCCCTGTTCTCCCCTTCTCTGCCTTTATGGCCCTTCTTTTTTCCTCTCCCACCTTCTCCATTTCCCCTTTCCTTACCTCACTCTCTTCTCCCTCATCTCCTCTTCCTCCCGCCTTCCTTACAGCTCTCCTTCGGTCTCCTCCTCCCTGATCTCCCCCAGCCGCTCTCCCCTCCACGTGTCCCTGCCTTCAAGGCCTCCTTCTCCTGTGCTGTGAAAGTTCCCATCTATGCTGGGAGTTCCACTTTCCTCATCTGGTTATGCCAGGGTGGGGGTGCGGCTGGGGTGCTGGGAAGATGGTTTGGAGAATGTGTGTCTATGAATACCAAGCATGTTAATAGGTTAAAGTAAATCTAAAGTAACATTTGAAAGCAGAGAGATGAAAGCAGATCACAGGCCAAAGATCAAACAATCTAGAGCCACTTCTAAGCCTTTTACAGCTGGAGATTATTAGCATTTGAAAGTGAAGAGCATTAGAGGGAGAGAGGGGGAAAAAGTTGGAAGGAATTTTTGTTGTGGAGATAAAAACTGAAATAAATGACAGTGGAAGGGGAGAACTAGAAAAAGGCTGACTTATTTTTAAAAATCACATTAAGACAGTAGGGGGAAGGGGGATACCGATTGCTATATTTTTAGCTCATCAACTCACGTCTGGGCTCAGTGCTGAGGTCTGGGTTCCCTGGCCTTCCCCACTCCCCCTCCCTCTCTGGCCTCCTTAGGAGGAGGCTCTGGTTTCCATGGACACACCTTTCCCTCCAGAATGGAGATAGACAACCCCTGCTTTGGGGAGGGAGGGAAGGGCCTCTCACTTTGCTGCCTGGCACCCCAGGACCTCACAGCCCGCTCCACTCTGGGAACTGGCCAGTTGGTCTTTATAATACTAGAATATTTGAGTTGATGGAACCAACAGAAGACCCGCCTGTGATTCCCTTTCTGCACTCACAGGGATGACCCCTCCCCACCAGCACTGATAAGGCCCATCCTATCCAGCCTCCTTATTTCACAAGGAAGACGGAGGCCCCACAGCCTGTGCAGCAGATGCTATTAAATAAGAACACATACACGTCTTCTCTCCACTGACTCTAATTTAGTCGATAGTTATTTTCTAAGAACCTAGAATGTGTTAAGCACTCCGCCAGGTGCTGAACAAGAGAGGCAGGGCCTCCTCTGTGGGGCTCTTGCAGGCTGGGGGTGGGGGGAGGCAGATATTAAAAGAACACAGAGAACTGATCACAATCATTCATCACAGTGTCCTCCTGAAATCATGCTAACATGAAATTCCAATCACGAAAAACTACCAGGAAAGAAAAACAGGAGAAGAGATGACAAGAGCAGAGGAGAAATGTCTTTAAATGTTTGGAAGATGAAACGCAAAGGCACGAGGAATTACTGACTTCACAGGATGGAAGGAGCTTGAACGGCCACCTGCAGAGGGAGGCAACCTAGAGAGAGAAGACCTGGCCCCTGGGAATTCCCAGGAGGCCTGTGGGTCAGCAGCATCTGGCCCTACAGAAGGTAGGATGAGGCATACAGCTGAAACAGGGTGCTGGTTAGACCTCCAGGTTCCCTTAGGGTGTGCGGACAGATAAGTGCCCTTCTCCCAACCTGGATGGGATGCGGGAAGAAGCCACCCTCTGGAGACACTGAGCAAGAGCGGTCTGGAGGGCACTGTGTACATCAACGGATGGGAATGAAACTCAGACTTAACACAGGGAGCTGAAGCTCAATCTCCATGCTAGACAGGGATGGCCTCAACCCCCTTCCCCAATCGAGTTTTCAGAGTAACAGTCAGATGTCACACAACTCTCATTCCCATGCCCCAAACTAGAGGCAGGAGAACTCTTTTCTGGAAAAACTGAATGCCCTGAGGGAGTAGGTGACAATGCGGAGTTGGGGGTGTCCACCAGAGAAGTTCGCTCCCATTCATTCACCCTACACTGAAACTCACCAGTCAACAGGACCTACCCATGCCCACTCAGTGAAATCAGGTTTCTTTAATGATTTACTGTCTTAACTATGGACAGTTAAGGGTGAGCAAATATTTAAAGAAAGCTTTCACCATAAGACCACACAAGCTAACAGGAAAAATCAAAACAAAAGCTACGGGTGAGTTCGAGATGAGAGGGAAGGGAGTGGCCTCAGAAAAAAACAGAGTTAAGATTGCAAGTAGAAGAAAATTTCAAAAATAGATATCATAAATATCTTCAGAGAAATAAAAGCAGATACTGCACCTGAAACAAGGGCAGGAAAATGGAGAGAGAAAACTAGGCAGATAGAGGATTAATAAAAAAATAGCTAACCATACTACCAGACATGAAATCCAAGCACAAGAAAGAGCATCTGGCTATTAAAAAGGATAACACAAATGTAAAATCCAATAAAAGGTTTGGAAGATAAAGTAGAGAAAATTTCCCCAAAAGTGGAACAGAAAGAGAAAGAATAAGAGACAGAGAGACAGATAATGGAACAGAAAATGAGAACATTGAAGCATCAGTTCAGGAGGTCCTGCATTTGACCGTCAGACATTCTAGAAAGGTTCAGAGAAAATGGAGGGCATAATTATCAATGAACTAAAGAAGAACATTTCCCAGAACTGAGAGATGTTGATCTGTAGATGGAAAGGGCCATTCGAGGTCCAAGGCATCTGATTATGACTTCTCAGACACCAGCAATGAGCGACTTCTCACACACCAGCGTTGAGTGGCTTCCCACTGCCCCAGCAAAGGGTAGGAGCACCCTTAACAAATGGGTGAGCAGTTTTCCTTTAATAAAAGTACTGGGACCAGCAGATGGTGTAATAGTTACTCCCATGGAGTTGACCATGGTTTGAGTCCCAGACCAGGTGGCTTAAAATT
Organism: Tupaia belangeri chinensis; assembly: GCF_000334495.1. Lineage (NCBI taxonomy): Eukaryota > Metazoa > Chordata > Mammalia > Scandentia > Tupaiidae > Tupaia > Tupaia belangeri. Next base: position 3,816,722 of record NW_006159756.1, on the reverse strand, counting down.
TACACTGGGCACATGTATGTGTGCATGCCCGAAATCCCAAGAAGAAAATGAAAGAGAAGGGATTGTGGCATGGCCATCCCCCCTGGGTTTGATTTCTCGCTTTCTATCTCTATCATTCTCTGTCTTTCCAGCGAGCGTAGGCACCCTATAGCAAAAAACTTCTCTAAAAAACAAAAAGTACTGTCATAATATTATTTTTAAACATATATATGGTTATATATTAGATCATTGGGAAAGTCATGACATGTTTTCTTATTCAAAAGTGTGTCATGGGAACCAGCAGTTAGCTTAATGGCTATGTCGCTGGACTCCCACGTAGTCAACTGCGGTTCGCGTCCCGGACCCAGTGGCTTAAAACTCACGCCGGGCGCGTGTGCGTGCATGCCCAAGATCCCGAGAGGAGAATGGAGGAGAAGGGATTGCGGCATGACCATCCCCCCTGGGGGGCGATTTCTCACTTTCCATATCTAATTTCTCTCTCTGTCTGTCTGGCGAGCGCACGTACCCTATAGCGAAAATCTCTCCAAAAAAAAAAAAAGTGTGTCATGACTTTCCTGACAACCCCACATATTGCATGTATACATATGAACATATATACATAAATATACACAAATATGTGGGAGAAGAGGGATATTTATTCGTTTCTTCCTTGAAAGAGAGACAGAGGCAGAGAGACAACACTCCCAGTAGGGTCCCAACACCACAATCCACCCCCAAGCTCAGATAACTCTGGATCATGGGCACATGTGTACTTAGGGTTTTCAGGGAGGTCTCTGGATGTGAACCCAGAACCTTTCTCAGGTGGCTCAACCTAACAGAGTGTCACATTTTAGTGCTACACCATAATCCAGCCCCATAAAAACACTTGCTCATGTGACAAGTAATTTCATAGAGGGTTTTCAGTTCTATTGAAAAGCAAAGAAAAAAATTACAAGATGTGCATTAAAACAAAGGCAAGCCAAAAAACGAGGAAATGCATAAAGCTGTCCGAGAAAGGAAGCATAATCATTGTACAGTACTCTTAGGAGGGAACAGTTTTATTTATTGTCATATAAGTTAATATTGATTTAATTTTTTAAAGTGTGACATAAGTACATTATGGGAAGGAATGCAAAGCTAGGAGCTAAGATTCATGCCATAATAGGAAGTTGGTAGATGAGGTCAACATTTTTTTGTTCTGTTGAGCAAGAGGGTGAGAGAGAAAGAATAATAGCTCCCTGCCTTAGGGGAGTAGCAATTGGTATTTACTGCAAGGGTGTGGAAGGGAACTCCCTGGGGTACAGTTCTGATTTGCAGTGGTCATTTGGTTCCACAGTGCATGTGTCTGTCTGAATTCATGGACTTGGTACACTTCAGAGTTGCATCTTCCCTTGCATGTAAAATTTAACTCACCAACACACACACACACACACACACACACACACACACAAGCAAATATCGAGCTCAAATGATATGCATGGTGAAAAATCAAAGTGTACTCATATCTGTAACTTCCTTGAAATGAACCAAAAAATAAGATGAATAAATGGGTGGATGGAAAGACGGACAATTAGAATGAAACGTGACAACAAACAGAGCAAAATGCAAATTGTAGCATTTACGTGGTGGGTTTATGGGTATTCACTGCAATTTCTTTGCACTTTTTATATATTTAAAATTTTTTTGTAGTAAAATGTAGGGA
>NW_006159756.1:3811462-3815026 GCF_000334495.1 Tupaia belangeri chinensis | reverse complement strand
AATAGTAGAATTATGAATATGTTGTTTAGATAAAGGAATCTAAACACTGGGAGAAACTGCCAAGAGTTGAAAGTGGCTGTCCCTAGAGAATGGAAACGAGATGAGATCAGGGCCTGATGGATGTCCTGTAAAACCTTATGACATTATTTGATTTTTAAATTCTGAGCATGTGATGGGCTCAGGGAAGAAACACTTAACAGATGCAAGAATGTGAAGTCCTCTGCTCAAAATAATGTATATGGTAATATCCTTGATTTGATTGTTGCATATTGCATGAATACCCTGGAAAACATATTGTGTGCTGTAGAGATGCACAATGATTGAAAGTAAATAATAAGCCATAAAATTAAAAAAAAACTAATTTAAGAAAGAGAAGATATTTATTGATATGTATATTAAAACATGAAAAGCATTTGCACAAAAGTGTACGATTTCATGATTTGGGAGGTGCTACGAAAAACAAGCACAAGTTGTTGGTAGTGAGAGGGGTGTGGGGCTCCTTGAGGTTGTTGGTTCTGGAAGGTCTGAGCCTATAGGGCAGAGCAAAGGGAAAGAACAATCACAAAGCCCAAGGTGGGAACTCAGAGAAGGCCAGTGGGCCAGGTGTACTGGAGGAGGAGGAGGAAAGGAGAAGCAGAAAGAGAAGCAAGAAAAGTAAGAGGAGGAAGAGGAGATGGAGAATCGATCTCTACACTCCATGCAGAGCTTGGTGATCAGCAGGACTCCGGGTGGAAGAGGGCTGTACATTGTTTGTTGATTGTAATTGCTGCTCTTTTGTCTCCCATCATTTTGCTTTGTTTTTATAAAAGTTGTACTGTGAACATCCAGAGAAGTTTCCTTGGGCCCAAGTCTGTGTGTCCAAATTACAAAGGTTAAGATCTAGCCATGTTGCTGGAGGCAGGTGGCATTTCCTGCCCCCTCTTTCTGTCTACACCACTCATTCCTCCTCAGGTCTCCTCTCCCTTTGACCTTGGAGCCTTGGGGGTCCTGCTTTTGGTTTTCACAAGGGCTACGCTGCTTGCCTTTCACATCTCTGCCCACAATGCAAAGAGGCATCTTCTGAGGGAGCATTGGGTTTAGATCCAGGAAAGCCTGTCCTTTTGCCCATGAACAAGACCAAGGTCTGCAGCCCCAGCAGCACTTGGCAGGTCTCACTCCCCTCCTGGAAAGAAAGAGGTTGAGGGTGGAGAAAGGGCATTCTGACTTAGAGGGAAAGGAGAACTAGGAAAGAGGAGTGGGGAGATGTGGAAAAATGATGCTGAGTCATGCTGCAAGACGGAATGTTCCAGTCAGGAAAGCAGAGAGGACGGGGGCGTTAGGCTCTCCTAGAGATTAGAAGATGCTAGGAACAGAGGTCCATGGCTGCTTGCCCCTGGGAAAGGGGCTTAGAGGTGACTGAGCAGGATGTGGGCTTGTTGAGAGATGCCTGGAGCCGGAGGAGCCTGGATGAGAGACAGCCGTGTACCCCTGGCTGGCAGGTGCCCGCCCCCGGCGACAGTGAATGGCACCAAGCAGGGATGCCCAGGGCTCTGGCACAGGCCCGCCCCCTGCCGCTGCAGAGGTTTTTATGCTAATGCCACTTGTCAAGCCATCAGCGCTCAGGGCAGCTGGACCTGACAGGGAAACAGCTGAGTCCCCTGGGGTTTGCTCCCCTGGAGCCTCTCTCAGGCCCTCAGAGATGTCCAGCAGGAAACAGAGTTGACTTTTCAGGAGAGCAAGAGGGAGAGGAGAGAGACCCTGGTGGGGGGTGGGGGGCTGCCAAGTGGGAAGAAGATCATGTGGACTTCTCTGAAAATACACTCATTTTAAAGTGCGACCTCTGTGGCATGAATGGGTGGTACAACTGGATTGTCCCAGTGAGAGGTGGGTGGAGAAGTCATTCTAGAACATTCTGTTCACCCCAAGGGCCCTGCCTGGGAGCACCTTAGGGAGACAGCATGTAGAGGGAAGAGCATAGAGCCTGGGAGAGGAGACCTGAGTCCCACCCCTGCTTCCATCGCTCTCATCATGTCACCTTGGACAAGGGACTTTACCTCTGTGGATGTCCACCTCCTCTTCTGTAAAGTGACTGTGGATGGTGGTAGTTTCAATGCATTCTTTTACTGAGCATCTATGCACTGAATATTTCTATATCCAGAACATTCACTGGACATTTTTACACTGTTTCACGGAGTCATGTGAGGGATCCGTGTAGTCCATGATAGATTGGCATTGGAAAGGATGAGTGGGCAGTCTTCACAGTTAATGGTCCAGAGCTGGGGTGCAAGGGATGTTAGGAAGGTCCCAGATAAAGGCTCGTCTCATGGTATGATCCAGGATGGAGGTGGTGGTCCCCACCTCAGTCAGCACCGTGGCCCCATCAGGGCCTGAAGTCTGGAGAGTCCTGAAAATTCCATTCATAGCTGTGTGGCAGAGAGGATCATGGGAAGACCTGCCTTTTTCCACAGAAGCACAGGTGGATTGGTGGGCTGAAAATACAATGAACTTGAGTCTGGAGACACATCAGTAATTCCCAGCTCCATTCGTCTGGAACCCTGAGTTTGAATAAGGACTCTGGTTCCCCTTGGTAAGAAGGGTCCTTTCCATCTTGAAAACTCACCGCTTCAGAGGGCTGGTGGTAGGGGTCGTCCTACTCAGAGCTGCCATCCCTGCAGAGGGAGGAAGCCCGCCAATAGTGTGCCACCAGCAGGTGAACCCTCAGCATGTCTGATGGGAGCGATGTCTGCTTACTCAGCACCCACCTGCCACCCAGCATGCCCCCAGGGGTGTCGGGCAGTTTCTTGTAATTGGTTTATGGACAGTTCACTCAGCGTTGTGTCTGGTCATAAAATATACTCACTTAATAGTCTCTAAGGAACTGTGAGGCCTCCTAGACTATAACTCCGAGTCCCCGGCCCCTCCTGCCTGGCCTGACACTTTGTTTGGTGAATCTGATTTGATTTTGATCTTAAATCTGCCCTAAATGTCTCAGAGCAGTAGCCACAGGGAGGAAGTGAGAGTGGGAGAGAGGAGAGTGGTTGCTGAGAATTATGACCCAGGCCCATTAGGAAGGGGTGACAGCTCAGCACAGCCCTTCCTAAATCACACCTAAGGAGACTGTCACTGAATCAGAAGCTGGCTGCAGGCTGGCAGCAGAGAGGGTGGTCGGGAGGGCGGAAGCATGGGGACTACTCACAGGCTGACCTGGTGTCCTCGGGGCTCAGGTCTACCAGCACTCCATGTAGGCTTCCAGTGACTCGGTGTTCCTGAACACACTCTGTCTTGCCCAGCAGGGCTTTTCTCCCTTTGTAGGACTCTGAGAAGTTGGTGCCCAGTAGGGAGTATATTCCAGAAGATAGAAACTCTGTGATGGCAGGGCGAAAAGTGCAAGAGTTATAATCCTTCTGAAGGAGGGTAAGATTCATGTGGATGCACCTGGGTGACCTCATCTCTGTTTCTCTGAAGAAAGGATGGTCTAAGAAAGAGTTTCTGCAAGCTCCCTCTCCTAGATAAAGCCATTCCAGCTGCTGGCCAGGGGTGAAGCCCCTAGTCACGTCTATTGACAGACTGCAGAATACATTCCTG
>NW_006159756.1:3771700-3811145 GCF_000334495.1 Tupaia belangeri chinensis | reverse complement strand
TCCTGCTCCAGGAAATCTTCCTCATCCAGCAGGGCACTATTGTAACATCTCCTGGAAGCCCTTCACAACCCTCCTCCAAATAATCCTTCCCGCCCATCTCTTTTCTCTTAGCGTTTGGGTCCAAAGACAGTTCAGTGCAGTGACTGAGGTCCTCAGCCCTGAAGTCAACCCGTGTAGATTAGAATCTAGACACGATCACCACGTGGCCCTGGACAAGTCGCCTAACTTCCCTGTGCCTTTCTTTCCTTTTCTGTAACATGTAGGATAATGACAGTGCACAGCTCAAAGGATCACTGTGAGAATTATCCACGTGGAGATCTCAGAGCAGGAGCTGGCATGAGTCAGAACGTAATAAATGTAGACTTCTATTCTCCTGTCCTCTGGATTATCTGGGAGGGTAGGGCTCCAAGAAGCTCAGGAAGTATGCTGAATGGTCGCTTTCCACTAGACCACGTCTTTTTCTGTGACCCTGACATAGGAATGAATGAACAAATGAATGAATGTCACTGAGCACGACCGCACGGGGAATACAAAGACCACACAGTACTTACAGTCTGGTTGGAGGCCATCACAGGGAGGCTGTTTTGTGGCCGAGATCGCAGTTAACCACAGTGCTAGGAGTCCTGAGTGACAGAAAACCAGAGGTCTGAGGCGAGAGAGGGCCCACACACTCCCCACGAACACCACGGCCCTTTGGGACGCGCTCAGGGACACTGAGCTGCAAGAGTTACCGTGTGAAAGAGGAGGGCACCACGATCCACTGAATTTACTCTAAATTAGCCCTTCTATGCTTTGAGTCCTGGCAACCTTGATCCCTGAGTATTAATCGAAGACTCCTTTTTTGTCTGTGATGCGGCATTCGAAAGTTGCAAAGCCATGGAGTTTTGTTTTGTTTATTTTCTTTTTCTTAGAACCGGAGGGGCTTTAGAAACCAAGTACCATTACTCCTCTCATTTTATAGAAAGAAAAACTAAAGCTCAGAAAGATAAAGCAGCTTTCCTGCATTCACTGAGTTTCTCTTCCACGTGTTTCCCTTCATATCTTGTTATCGCGTCCCTATCCCCGTTGTTAGCGGGAAGGAATGGGATCCTTTCCCCAGTTTTAATGAACTGAAAGGAAGAGTGGACCCCCAGACTGGTGAAATGGCTTATCCCAAACAGCACCACAGGTCAGCAGCTGAACTGGCCCAAGTTCTGACCCCAGACCAAGCCTTTACCCAGAAAATCAGTTGCTGCTCTCCCATCCAACCCCCATTGTCTGGGAAACCCTGATCCTGTGCACTGAAGCCCCCCAGAGCTGAGTATGGTGCCAGCAAAGAGGCTCCTGCTGGGATGGAGGGACAAGCCGTCCCCTATCCCCTACGGAGTCCCTGGCAGGGACGCTGGCCTTCCACCTCCCCCCACAGGGCACCTGGCAGGGACGCTGGCCTTCCACAGCCCTTTGTCAGCTGCTCCTCTGAGCAGAACACACCATGGCTTGAGAAGGGCCCTGAGTGCCAGGGAAGCTCCAAGCTGGTATCAAGAGGATTTTCATAAACACAACTGTCTGTGTCTGGGCAGCCATGTGGAAAGTTGCAATATAACCCACTGATGTCATGTGGCAGGGGAAACAAGATTTCCAGAAGCAGCCGCACTGCTCCTCCAAACTTGCATGGCGCAGAATCCCAGACAGGCTTCTGAAAGAAACGGAAGGGAAGACTCAGCCACAAACTGCAAAAGAGAACCCAATTTCAAGGTCTCAGAGGGAGGGTAGGGGGAAGACAGAAGTCGCTGGAGTTACTGGGGAATATGCAGGGGCCTTCTGGGGGCTGGCACTAGATCGCCATCCAGTGCCCCACCCTGCAGTTGTAGGGCCAGGGCATTCTGAGGAGTTTGGGCAGCCTGAACTGGAGGAGCAGGTTGGGGCTGTTGCTATGGAGCACCGAGCTCTCCCTACTGGAATCACCTTGTCAGTCCTCTTCGTTCAAGCAGGATTTATTCCTAGCCTTGTCCAGAGACTCTCCCATGGTCTTTGAGCACTGTTGCAGCCCATTCCACTTGCAATTCTGGGATCACATCGAAAGTCCAAGCAAATGTGTCCTGCTGTGGTTTAAATATAGTCTCGGGCCTCCAGAGAGGCATGGGCCCCCACTGCAGAGAGGAGTGGCATGCACGTGTGAAGGGCATCCTTCGCCTCCTTCCCTCCCTCCGTGGTGTCTTGTAGGGTGTCATTTTACTTCTGCTGTCTGCTAGCTAGTAGGTCTTGGCCTGGGTCATTAACTTTTCTGAGCTGTGAATTTCGCATTTTTTAAACAGGAAAGAGGGGAATCTATGATATTTAAGTTTCCTCAACTTTAAATACCTCAAAACATCTAGTATTTTATGACTATTTACAGGTTAAGAGCAGCAGGGTAGTACAGATTATATAAAGGATATTTTGTGGCTTTATTAATATGTCTTGGGATTTTTTTTAAATAATAAAAGTCATCATTCTAATTGCAGAGAACTTGGAAACCAAGAGTGAGCATTTGGGAGAGAGAAAAAAAAAAGCCTGCTTCCCAAACACAATCCAGAGGTAATCTCTATTAACCTTTTGGAGGTGGTTATTTTAGTCTTTAATCTTTGCATATCTGTGTATTTTTAAAAGAAAAATATTCAGCGATAATAATATTGACAGCCTGTACTTTAATCACTTTGGAATATACTGTAAATATTTTCTTACATTAATATTCTTCTACAACATGGCATTTCGTTATACTTTTCTCTCATGAAAAATATATTCAGGCAAAATACATATGAAGAAATACAAATAGTCAATAAACACAAAATAATTCAGCCTCAACCATAATGAAAGACAAGGAACAAGATATCATTTTTACATATCAGATTAGCATAGATTTTTTTTTAAGATGCCAAAATCTAGTTTTGTTACCTAGATGAAAAAATGGACAATCTTTTACATGGCTAAAGGGTGAGAACCTGTCTGTTGGAAGGACAGTTTAATGTCACAAAACATAAAATATAAATGATTGCTCACTTGGTAGTTCTTTTTCTAAGAATTTACCCTATGGGAGTAATTGCCTACGTATGAAAAGATATAAGTACAAGAATGCTTGTTGAGGTATTATTTATAATAGCAGGATTTTAGTGGCAAGCTAAGCTAAATGTCAATCAATAGAGGAATGGTTAAGAAAAGCATGAGACATACAAACAGCAAAATAGGACGGTATCATTAAAAATGATAATGCAGCACTGGCCTTATTGACTTGGAAAGACGTGTTTGACATTTTGTGGAGTAAAAAAAAAAAAAAATCAGATAACAGAACAGCATGCAAAGTACAAGCCCGTGTACATGTAGTTAAATGCCCACATCTTACGTGTCTTACAGAATGAAGTGCCCGAAGCATTGTCAGCTCTAGATAGGAGGGGCTTAAAAGTTGCAATCTGGTTAGAACAGGAGTGGGGGCAGGGGAGGGAATTTGGGTTCTCACTTTGAAGCTGCATTTGATAACCCACCATCCAGTGGCTTTTTATTCTTCCCCTTAGAATGTATGCTCACTTGGGGTGGCAGGAAGGGACACTGCTGGAGATGACAAACACCTCCCCATCTGCCGGCAGGTGTTGACCAAACTGTTAATAGTGACTATCTCTTAGAGGTGGGATTTGGGATGTTTTAATTTCTGAGCTTTTAGTTACAAATTAAATATTTTACCAGTCTATTTTTGTAATATTTGTTGTGAAGAAAGGCTCAGTACTCGGGGCTTTCGTCTGCCAGTCTCCTGATAACTTGGATACCTGCATCATGCCTGCTTACCTCTGAAGTCTGATGGACTTCCCTCACCCTGCAGTTCTCCTTCCTCTGAGGACGTCTGTCCTCTCTTGCCAGGCTTAGGGTATCCAAGTGGCTGCCACCATGGGAAGGAAGCTTCATTCTCAGTCTACCTGCATCACACCCCCCACACCTCCCTCCTCCCACCACTAGAAAAATGAGGCCCAAAATGCTTCTGTCTGCGCTCACCAGGGCACTTCCGAGGTTTGGGCTCTTGCCCTCTCACCTTCCCCGGCCACCCTGTGCTCAGATTTGACCCTTAGATTCTGATTCTACCACTGAGTTCTCATCAGACATGGAAATTCCTGCCGTCAGCTCTGCTCCGGACCTCAGCTCCACTGAGCCCAACAACACCCAACCTGGCATCTGACCTCGTGTTTTCTCTTAGTCTTGGACTTTGAGGCTCCCTGGCAGTGTCGGATCACCCTATGGCACCAGGTGTGACTGTACTTTGTCCCACTTGGTCCAACTTGAAAACATCCATAGAGGACTCATTGTGTGTGAGGCCCCTGGGCTGCCTGGGTCTTATGAATTCTAGGTCCCTACCCTTGAGGGAAGCTCAGTCTTTCAGAGAAGCCTACAATATGGCTGCTATGATGGTAGTTGACACTGTAGGTTTATTATAGCCAGGCATGGTTTTAAAATGATTTGCATGTATGATCTAATTTAATCTTTATAATAACGCTATGAAGTAAGTACTATTATTATACCTGCTTTCTTGTTTTTAATGATACATGCAAAAGAAAGAGAGAAAGCACCCTTGACAGGGTCTCATCACTCTACAACCCCTTTTCCAAGTTTTTTCTAGATCCTCAGGACCTTGGGCACCCACACATGCCCAGCAAGTTTTCAGACTGATTTAATGATCCTTTGCTCAGTCGTGTGGCCTCTGGTACTGCAGTACAAGCCACTACCATCCCACCAACAGGCTGAGCATATACCCACTTTAAAGACAAGGAGACTGAGGCACAAAGAAGAATATCTCAGAAGTCACACAGAAGTTAGTGGTAGATTAGGGTCTGGAACTCAGGTAATCTGGTTTCAGAGGCATTAGTCTTAAACACCATGTTCAGAATAAGGGAAAGAAGAAAACGAAGAGAAGAATAGAATGAAGAGAAGAGAAAGAGGAAAGAGAGGAGGGAGAGGAGAGGAGAGAAGGTGAGAAGGCTGAGAGGAGGAGGGAGGGGAGGGGAGAGGAAGAGCGAGAAGAGAAGGAAGGAAGAAACCACTTGCTAATGACTATGATAGACATCTATTGAGAGCCATGAGAATCAAACCAAGTGAACCATGAAGTCTTCTTGTTCCCTGGCTCTTGGCTTCTTGCATGAGACCCAGACACACACTCAGTTTCCTCTTTTGCTACCCAACCATTTCTGTCTTGGCATGACTTAGTCCCAGCATCCATTCTCAGGCATTAATGCCTGCCAGGCTGGTCTCCAGCCTTATGTCCACCCAAGTTGGGCTGGCAGGTCCAGACCCTGCCCAACGTCATCTCAGACCCAGCAGGCCAAGTGCCTGGTCCCCACTCCAGTGCACAGAGTCATGGCTGTCCTCAGAGCTTCCCACGTCAGTCTGGGCTTTCTTCCAGTGCGCCACGAGCCCTCCCCAGGCCTGGCAGGAATTAGTCTACAGTGTCAGCTACCATTACAGCAGCCACCCCTCAGCCTTCTCCAATATACTGAGCTCCCCTCAAGGGTAGGGATCCAGACTCACAGTTTCTATGTCCACATTCCTTCATGACTTCTGCTTTCATGTAGAGAGGCCATGTTTTCTGCAATAGGTGTTCCTTTTTATTGATGCTTAATGCCTGTAAATTGAATCCCATTTAGAATGCATTGGAATAGTCAGCTAAGGATAAGATAGCATTAACTATCAATGAGTACGTACTATGTATCAGATTCTTTGCTTGCAAATATCAACTTATTTTTAAAAATAAGTATTTATTTAATTTTACTTGTTTATTTATTTATTTTTAACTTGGCCAGAGAGAGAGAGAAAGTGAGAAAGCAAGCCGCCAGGTCCAGCCATGTGGGCATTCAACGCCCCACCACCATGTGAACTGTTGGCCCCTCCATTTAATTCTATCATTTTTATTATCCCCTTATAACCAAAGAAGAAACCAAGACCAGGGACCTCAACAGACTTGTCCAAGGTCATCCAGTCGAAAGTGCTAGATCTGACTCCTGGCCCAGCCCTCAGTCTAAAGCCATTACTCTGGGATGTCTTCTCAAAGGAGCATTCAGTGAGTTCTTAAGCAGTCTATTATAACACACATTTTCCAAGTTCCAATTCATGTTTTGTCAGAGGAAGACAGATCTCATTTTCTTGGCTCAATACTCAGCCTCCAGAAGGGGTGAGAGGAAATCGCAAGCCCTGCAGGACAGCATCTAGGGCAGGGACTGCAGGGGGTGCTTATCACCATCCCCCAGAAGGGGAGCACTAGAGCTGACCCTACCTCCATCCCAGAGCATGCCAGCACCAAGCACCTGCCTTCCCAATCCAGCCCAGAACTGTCTCCTCTGACCAGGGCGGCTGCCTGGGCACACAGGACCGGGCCCCTAGGAGCCTGGGCAATGAAGAGAAAGCCAGCTGAATCGAGGCAGGTAATACTCTCTCTGTGATCTGCAGCTTTGGTTGTAATAAACACCGCAGCTGAATATTCCCGCGGGGACTTCCTAATGGAGGAGATGGATACACTCCAGAGCAACCCCAGGGGTTTTACACGCAGCTCTGACTAAACTCCCTATAAAATCAATCCGGCCTTTTCACCAGTTGTGACAGGGTGTTCTAATATTAATCCACTCTCCTTGTCAGTCAGCTCCCCCAACAAAGGCTTTAATGATCTTTAACCAGGCATAATAAACACTACACATCCAAGCAGAGAATGCCTGGGCGGGGAGTCCCTGCCCCTCTCAACAAGGGCTTGGAGGCTCAAGGGGGGCAAAGAAGACCCTCTCAGTCCCTTTGAGCCACTGCTACTCTTTTGCAGGAGGAGCGCCGGAGGAGAGCAGCCTCCAGGGAGGGCAGGTCTGCTGGATCACCCCCTTGCCCCACCCCACAGGCTGCCGGAAGCCGCTGCTGACCAGGACAAGCCTCCTGGATATTCACTGTTCCAGGCAGCTCAGCTCAGGCAACTGTGATTCTGGCTCCTTTATCTTGGGCATCTTCTCTGTGCTTCTGACAGCTGCCTTCTCTCTAGAGGGAAGCTGGCTTGGATGGAGGACCCTGACAGGCAGAGGAAGAAGCAGAGGTACTGGGGCTTAGCCTCTGTGCCTGTCCCTCTTAACACCACCAAACTTGCTGCCTGGACTTTGGACCCCCACCCCCAACTCCTCTCCCTGTTCCTCTTTCACTCCCTCTTGCCATGTCCCCTCCCCTGGATCCTCTCTGCCCCCTCAAGGCTCCAGGTCAGGGAGGTGGACCTGGGGCCAGAACAAAGGGGCAGGCAGCGGGGAAGGTGGACAGATAGGTGGGAGAGGGCCCCAGGTCAGGACCTGGGAAGGATGAGGAAGGTCTACAGCACCAAACCCTTCACCCTCCTACCTCTGAGCCTGCAAGGCCCACTAGTATCTCTCTGAGCTAAGAAGACACCAGGTACTGGCTTTGGGAAGGCTCCGAGGGTTTCCCTCTCACATAGGAACCTGTTTAGGAGGCCACAGTGTAAGCTGCCTGGCAGCTCTGGCCTGAGCCTCCCAGCAAACTCCCTGGGGTGACAGCAAGCTCTAAGCCTTGAGCTTGGCTTCTGACTTCAGCCAACAGACCCAGCTGGCCGGAGGTGTTTAATGCAGCACACTCCTGTTCTGGCCCAGAGAGGGGCAGCTCAGCGGGTCCAGGGGCCTCTCAGATATCCAGCTTCCCCTGCAGCCTTGAAGGTTCCAGAGAGCTGTTTGAAGCCTGAGAAAGACAGGGAGGTGACTGCATTGTTGCAACAAAACTTAGTTCAATTTTTTCTTCATGTTACAGACACATTTTATTTAAGGGAGAGACAGACAATATAAAAAAGTAGGAGAGGCGATAACCTCCACCAGTGACACTTAGTATTAGTTAATATTTGAGTGCATTTTCTTCCAGCTGTTTTTTTTCAAAGTGTTGAATTAAGGCTTTGCTCTTGAACTTGTACTGGAGACCTATACATTCCCCACACTTAGTACGGGAAGGGAAGGATTCTACCTACCAACTTACGAGGTGATCAGGAACCTTTCTTCCCATGCTTTCATTTGCCCGACTTGAAAATGGAGATGACAATAGTACAACATGACTATTATCCAAAAAGCTTAGGACCGGAAGTGCTTCAGATTTCAGATTTTCAGAATCTTTTTTTTTTTTAGATTTTGAAATATTTTTATACTCATTATGAGATTTCTTGGGGATGAGACCCAAGTCTAAACACAAAATTTATTTGTTTCTTATAGGTGTTATACATATAGACTGAAGGTCATTTTGTACAATATTTTTCTGTTTCAGCATTGTAGTGGAGACCCATCACAAGACTGGGTGTGGAATTTTCATGTTGGTGCTCAAAAATTTCAAATTTTGGAGCATTTCAGATTTTGAAGTTTTCAATTGTAGATGTTCAACCTGTGCTAATCGCACACTGTGATCATAAGAATTAACTTTTTTTAATTGCCAGAGGATGTGTGCATTCTCCAGAGAGAGAGACAGAGATAGTGAGAGAAAGCACCAACCAATGGACTATGGCCGTGCCATAATCCCTTCTCCTTCATTTCTCCATCCTGGAGGGAGGAAGGATTTGGGGCATACACACACATGCCTGTTTTACAAGGTACGAGGATCAGGATTCAAACCCCAGTCAGCCATGTGGGATCCAGCACCCTTAACCACCAGGCTATGGGACTGACCCTAAACGGTGTTTCTATATGCAAAGTATTTAGAACAGTGTCTAACATATAGTAAGCATAAATAAATGCAGTGGCAACATCACTGATCGTATTACTATTATAATTATTGGCACTGATAGTATTACTATTATAATAGTAGTGAAGAAGGGGAAGAGGAACCAGTTCTGCTAGCCCCAACAGCTATGGCTTCCCTGGAGGTAGCCCGAGCACCCAGCTGTGCAACAAGAGAGCAGAGCAGTGCTTAAGAGAAAAGATGTCACTGAGAGGACAGGAAGGTAAACGTCACCAGCCTAGTATCCTGCCTTTGCCAGGGTGAAAAGGAAAGAAACCTGGCTACCACCTCATGTGAGTCCTGTTGCCTGTCTACTCCATGCCGGTGTTTCCATGGCCAGCAGCTGCTCCTGTCTCTACTTTGCCGCGACAGAAACCATGAATCCCGCACCGTCCTCTTCCACTTCACCCAGCACAGGCTGCCAATTGCTTCTAACGCTGCAGTCCAGGGAGCTCCTCCGAGAGAGAGGGCTCTATTTGCCCAGGCTTCATCTAGCCCTTCAAACCGTCTTTCTTACAGCATCAGAATATCAGAATGTTCCCAGAAGGAACCCCAGAGATCCTCCATAGCCACTGATAATAACTGCTCACCCATGACGTCCCAAGCCCTTTGAAACTGCTGTTTGTATATTATTTCATTTCATCAGCAAGACAATGAGGTGAGAAATGACCATAATCTCCATTTTACAGGTGAAAGCATGGTTCATAGAGACTGAGTCATCTCCCAGGACCGATGCCCTGCTACCTCTGTCACGGAGGTGACTTGAATTTCACCATAGAGAGACTATCCTTTGTTCTGGGGAACATCACTACAGACCTTTGAGTTTTCTACAGCTCTTCCAGGAGAAGAAGAATTCTCCATGGCCACATGGTTAGGAAGTCATGGAGCCAAATCAGAACCCAAGGCTTCTTGACCTTGTGTTCTTTCTAGAATATCCCATGTTCTTCTGTCTCCTTCCAGAGAGCTGAGGTCGAAGACCATGTCCCATACTTGTCTGGCATTTGCCACCAAATACCCAGAACAACCTGCGGCACACAGCAGGGTCTCACTCCACCCCCAGTAGTGAATCGATACTACCTTTTTGTGGGAGACTTAGCAGCACACATGAGAGACAGACCCAAGCTCCCCTTGAGAAGCTAGCCTGGGGGAATCAAGCTTACAGAGAAGCTGTTAGTGTTGCTGGCCTGGGCCCAGTCCAGCACCCTAACTCTGTCAAGCCAGGTCTCCAGGTCTCCGTTTCCTGGGTCTGTTCACTCTCTTCTTTTTAATCATTTTCCCTCAATTCCCAGGAGAGACAGAGAGGGTGGGAGAGAGAGAGAGAATGCATCTCCCAATAGGACACGGTCATACCACAATCCCTTCTCCTCCATGTCTCCATCCTGCCAGGATATGGGGCATTCTTATGCAGGAACCTGGCTAGTTTTTCAAGCTGCCAGGACCAGGATTTGAAACAAGTGGTTGGCCATGTGGGATCCAGCTCCCTTAACCAGTAGGCCACAGGCCAGCCCTGGGTCCAGCCCTTTCTCTACCTTCTCCATCAAGCCCACCCACTCCTCCTCTCTCCTTCTCCCTCCTCCCTTTAGGAACACTGCGTATCCTAAACCATGGTAGTGTCCCTTAGAAGCCAGTATTGTACTAAAGATTCCCAGAGAGGCAGAACTGTTTGGGATTTTTATAGTGTTGGTGTCTGACTTCCCCGGAGCCCTGCCTCATTTCTCTTACTCACAGGCTAGGAACTTCTTTCCCGCTGCCTGATAGTGATGGCCTGAGCTGTCCTTGGGATCACAGAGCCAAGACAGGCATCTGGGCAGGCCTCCCCTCACAGTGGCACGTCTGGGTGACGGTAACTATGCATTTTTTATTGAGTAAGCCAGTTAATGGGCATGTAAAACACACACGGCTTGTCAGCCCATTACTGCTGCCATCGCCACCGCTGCTCTGCCGCCTCGGGCTCAGCTAAATTGCTCATCGGCTTGAGCTCTTCCTCCCTCTCCCTTTCCTTATTCTATTATTATTTATTTATTTATTATTTATTTATTTATTTGTTTTGCTTAAAGGGCCTCTTTCTTCCCAACCTGCACCTTCCTTCCTCTCTGAACAGCTAACAGTCCCCTCTTGGGAACATTTTCTATTTATTTTCCTGGGCACACAGTTTCAGAGAAGTCTCAACCTCAGAGACTCAGCTGCTTCCACTGAGTCCACGCTGCTTTGTCCTCTGTCCCTGTCCAGGAGGCCAAGGACAGCAGCAGCCCAGAGAGCTTCGGCCCAGAGATAGAGGAGGTGCATAACTTGAGAGCATTTGCCAGATGCTGACACCATGGTCTGCGTGGACAGACCTTCCGTTGTACACACATGCTCAGCCACCCATGCCAGCAGGCACACTGCCAGTGTGCCCTCACCCTCCCCAGCCTGTGACGGCACACGCCCCTTCACACTGCCACAGCTCGTGAACCTCAGTCTGTATGCCCTCACTCAGTGACCCACATCTGCACACAGACCCCAACGTACAAGCATCCTCGAAAACTCCACTTTCAAAATGGGCGCTCCGGAATATTTACCCTGGAAAGATCCCACAACGGTGTGCACACCCTGCATGGAATCCCTCTCTGTGTCTCCCCCAGATGTGTTCTCAAGTCTGTGAGCACACTTTTCACACAAACTCACCCAGCGGCCCCAGTCTTTGTATACATGCCGAGGTTGCACGTTCTATACCGTCCACGCCTGCATCCTCCTGAACATTCCTCGTCATCTAAGGGTCGTTACTTGTGTACATCCCGTGTGTATGCACCTTCGGTGCTGATGTTATCCGCCACGATGCCGCATGTACCTCACAGCTGCTCATTTCTGCATGTGTATCCCACCATTCACATACACCACCACAGCCAAAGGCTGCGGTGCATTTTCAGTGTGCACGCACCTTTAGCAGGCCATGTCTGCATGCACGGATTCAAGGTACACTCAGCCTCAACAAGTCACTTCTGTGGTGCACACCATAGACAGCCCATGTTTGCATTCACAACTCCTACGCACACACTCCCTGTGTATACTCTCCCTAACTGCCATGTCTGTTGCAAACTCATATAACCATCCCTCCCACCAGCCCATCTGCAACTAGGTCTTTAATGTGTATTTCAGGTATATCTGTATACCTTGCATGTACACATGTACACTATATCCCAATCTACATGTTTACAGTACTTGCACACAAGCCCTTTTCCCCCTTTTTGTATGTAAATTCCATGTAAACAGTCCACAGTATTTTATTGACTGCATGTTCACACCATATAAGACTCCAATTCTGACTCTGGTCAGATCCAGCAACTTTCTTTCTGCATGCATATCTCACATGTGTGCCCTCCCTCAAATGACCTACTCTACATATGTATGTGTGTATGTCCTACAGTAATTACATGTCTGCTTACATGTGTCCTATTGCAGGAACATGCATCCATACCTGCCATGTCCACATGTAACACAGTCATATACAATTCCTTCTAATACCTCATGGAGGATGTTGAATGCCCATCTTCAATTCAATTTAATTAAACTAAACAATTTAATTAAATCTAAACCAACCTACTGAGCACTTACTAAGTATCAGATTCTATCAGATTCTATGCTAAGTGCTAGTAATATGCACAGAGAGAGGAACAGCAACGCTTAGGCACCAGGAGTTCCCCGTCCAGGCAGAGAAATGGACAAGAAGACAGATGGTTGCATCAGAGTGTGGTGAGCCCCGTAACACAAGTGCACACACATATGCACACATGCCCTTCATAGCTCCAAATTATAGGAACATTTGTACATGTGTACAAACGCATTTCAGATGCACGAATGGGCACTACTTAATTCATATTCACACATACGCTTTCCTGAGTCTGAATCCCATAGTTCTGTCTTGGTGTTTTTTTTATTTGTTTGGTTTTTTTTAAGAGAGATTTTTGCTACAGGGCACATATACTCACTGGAGTGACAGAGAAACAGAAAGCAAGAAATCACCCCGCAGGGGATGGCCACACCTCAATCCATTCTTCTCTCAAGATCTTGCACGTGCACACACCCACACGCCACTTGGCATGACTTTTAAGTCGCCAGGTCGGGGACTCAAACCATGATCAACTATGTGGGAGTCCAACAATGTAACCATTATGCCATTTGCTGGTCCCTGGACCCCCTCCCCCAGTTTTAACCATGATCAGTTGTTTCAATGAAGCATAGTGGATTAAAGTGTCCTCCATCAGGCTCCTCCCCAGGGAACACTAGAACCACCAGGATGTCCACCTGGACCACGCTGTTGTTGGACAGATTCTCTTCCCTTGGCTCTGCACTGAATCCTTAGTCCATAGTGATAAGCTCTCAGATGCAGAAGTGGCCTCCCCTTAAGTGATCCAGCTTCATTCTCAGCCTCAAACAAGCCACAGACCTGGGACCAGCAGTTAGCGTAATGGCTATGTCGCTGGACTCCCATGTAGTCGACTGCCATTCGTGTCCCGGACCCTGTGGCTTAAACTCATGCCAGGTGCGTGTGCGTGCGTGCCCAAGATCCCGAGAGGAGAATGGAGGAGAAGGGATTGCGGCGTGGCCATCCCCGCTGGGGGGTGATTTCTTGCTTTCTGTCTCTCTGTCTCTGTCTATCTGGCTAGCGTACGTGCCCTGTGGCAAAAACCTCTCAAAAAAAAAAAAAAAAAGCCACAGACCTTACAGATAACTGGCTCCTCTGTCTCCTCACAGACTGTGGTTGCCATGAAGGACCTGAGGGCTCTTTCCTGCTCACTCCCCCTTACTTGGATGCTTGGCACTAATAGCTCTATGAAAAAGTTATTTTCAAAAGTGCATCCAACCCCAGTCTAAATTCCTACAACTTTGGTGCCTAAGGAGAGGTCAGTCAATTGCAGCCTTTGGGTAAAAATCCAGCTTACCACTGATGTCTATAAAGAAAGCGTTAATGGCACATAGTCACATCCATTTATTCACACATCGTCAACAATTGCCTTAACACTGTAACGACAGAGTTCCGTCGTTAGAGCGGAGACATAAAGATGTATTACCTGGGCCTTATAGAAAAAGCTCGCCGACCTGGTGTGAAGTGTAGCAGGCTGTAGCCCAACCTTGGTCTCTGGTCAAAACAACATCACACACTTTTAGAGGCAGAGAAATTGTAGGACATTCAGAAGCAGACATCAAGGAAAGGAAAAGAATCCAAACCGTTTTTTTTTAAAGAATTATTTTATTTATTTATTCAGTTTGACTAGAGAAGGACAGAGAGAGAAAGAGAGAGTGAAAAAGCAAGCTGCCAGATCTGAGACTCGAAGCACAGTGGGCCCTGTGGGAGTCCAGCACCCTTAACTACCACGCCACCTGCCAGCCCCCCAAACCATGTTTTTAATTCAGCCTACAGATACTTAGATATTTATTGAGTATTTTCTAATTTTTTTTTTCTTTTTTGGAGAGGTTTTTGCCATAAGGTGAGTGCACTCAACAGAAAGACAGAGAGAGACAGAAAGCAAGAAATCACCTCCCGGGGGGGATGACCACGCCACAATCCCTTCTCCATTCTCCTCTCAGGATCTTGGGCATGTACGCACACGCGCCCAGCGTGAGTTTAAGTCACCGGGTCCAGGACTCAAACCGCGGTCGACTACATGGGAGTCCAGTGACATAGCCATTACGCTAACTGCTGGTCCCTTGAGTCCCCCCTATTTGCCCAACACTCTGCCGGGCATGATCACAGCAGTAACAATAATGGCAATAATACGTGACTTCTGACCTCATGGAGTGGACAGTCTACAGGGGACAGACACTAAGCTCCAAGGTACCCAAGTGACTATGTGGTGAGAGACATGATGAATGTCAAGGAGAAATGTTAGAAGTACTTTGCAGTTTAACCCAAACAGGTGAGGGAATTGCATGGCAGAGGGACTGGACAAGCTTTCTGGATACCCCACGGTGAGATCTGGAACAGGTAAAACACAGGTTTGCAGACAGACTGTCTCAATGCAAAGAAGAAACTCACACCGGGTGCATGTGCGTGCGTGCCCAAGATCCAGAGAGGAGAATGGAAGAGAAGGGATTGAGGGGTGGCCATCCCCCCTGGGGGGGATTTCTCGCTTTCTGTCTCTCTGTCTGTCTCTGTCTGTCTGGCGAGCACACGTGCCCTATACTGAAAACCTCTCCAAAATAAAAAAGAAGAAGAAATGTTTAATCCTCAGCACTGCCCTGCAGTGGACTCTGCCCCACAGAAGACTGTGACCAAGGGACCAGCAGATGGTGTAACAATTACATTGCTGGACTCCCGTGTAGTCAAACATGGTTTGAATCCCAGACCCGGTGACTTAAAAATCACGCCAGGCACGTGTGCATACATGCCCAAAATCCTGGGAGGAGAATGGAGGAGAAAGGGCCATGTCTTCTGGGGCAGGGGGAGTGATTTCTTATTTTCTATCTCTCTGTCTCTCCAGCTAGCACACGCGCTCTATAGCAAAAATCTCTTGGTAAAAAAAAGAAGGTTATGTGATCCACATTGTTTGGGAAGGAGTATCATTTATTATTATTATTATTATTTTGGAGAGGTTTTTGCTATAGGGCATGTGTGCTCACCAGAAAGACAGAGAGAGACAGAGAGACAGAAAGCGAGAAATCACCCCCCCCCCCAAGGGGGGTGGCCATACCGCAATCCTTTCTCTTCCCTTCTCCTCTTGGGATCTTGGGCATGCACGCACACATGCCCGGCGTGAGTCTAAGTCACCAGGTCCAGGACTCGAACCGCAGTCGACTACATGGGAGTCCAGCAGCATAGTCATTATGCCAACTGTTGGTCCCCCAGGAAAGTCATTATTGAGGGATAATTGGGAGACTTAGGGTCTGGACTACTTGACCTCTGAGGTCCTTCTGTTTCTAAAAGGCTCACAGCCTGAGTGTGAGGCTCATCACTGCCTCTGAAGATGGCAGACGGCTTAGCTGAGCCAAGGGTCCTCATTCCCAGCATCTCCCACTCTCCTGGGACAGATTCAAGGGAGGACCTCTCCTGACCTGCCCCTGGGTGGGCTATGAAAAACACCTTCCACAGGGTGTAAGAGGGTGTCTACTGCTTCTCTGACCACTGTGTGTTCATAAATTAAACTCTTTTGGCCCTGAAAGTAAGTTTCTAGGCCAGCTGCTGGAGAGACCCTCAGAACTTGCTTCTTCCCTTTTCACCTGGGACCCCAACCTTCTTCCCCTTGCTCTCTCCTCCCTGGTTCCAAGCTTTCCCACCCCTACATTGAGCCTTCCAGCCCCTCTCCTCTCCAGCCCCTCATTCAGCATCATGTCTGAGCCCACCTGGCAAAGGATTCAGAGGAGGGTGTTGAAACTCGGCCCCACCCATAATCCCAGATTCTCAGAGCCCATGCCTGTTCATCCTATGCCACTAGACGCTGAGTTCCCAGCTGTACACACTGAGGACACAGAACAAGGTTAGAAAAGGGGGGAGCTGGATGGAAGAAGGAAGGCAAAACAGGAGATAAAACAGAGGAAAGCAAAATGCAAGGCTGACTCAAATGGGGAGAGCCTTAGGAATGCCATGCTTAAGTGGTTTGGAAATTAAATGAACAGTATTTGATGGGGAGCCCACCTTTCCAAACCCCCACCAGTGGTGAAGCATATAAAAACCTGAATAGCAAATATTTACTCAGAATTAACACAGAGTAGATCCCATCAAGCAATTGTGGGGCTGTTTCTGGAGTCTTACCTTAATGTCTTGTGTGGCATGGGAGCCCAGACGGGCACTAGACCTGGCGTAATATGCTAAACAAATCTAATGGCGTGCTTTATTTCCCCCCTCAGCAGAAGTCTTAATTATGTATCTTGCAAATGTACAGAGCAAATGGATTAGCCACGGCAGCTGTTTGCTGCTAGAGCGGCATCCTCCCCAGAAACCTTTGCAAGATGAGTGTAAGCCAGCCCCACAGGTTGGGCCTGGGAGCTGGCAGGAGTCTTAGAAGAGTCCAGGTAGAGGCTGTTGCAAGATCAGAATCTTTAGCCAGAAGATGTCTGCGTCCTGCACCCCAGAAGGAGAAGTGGGTTGTTAGTGAAAGGGTGAGTGGGAGTTGAGGCCAGGCCAGATCTGTGGCAAGCTTTTTGAAAGGCTTTTCTGCTAAGGCCATCTCTCCTAGTCCACCCACCCAGGACCTGAAGCACACACCTGTAGGATGATTCACTACTGCCCTCTTAGCTCCTCCTAGCAAATTGCAGGATCCCATGTGTAGCCTAGGCTATCACTAAGCAGAGCCTGTGGGAGGGACTGGAAGACAAGCAGGCAGGAAGTTAAGAACTTGGGCTCTAACTGGGGAAGGCAGGCCAATGAAGAGCAGTAAAAGGTGTTAAAAGGATACCAGCTATGAGTGCGGAAACCCACTTTGACATCATGATACGGAGATTGGCAGAAGAAAAACACACTGCTTTATGGGCAGCATACTGACCCAAGCCGGACGTGGCTCAGAAATGGAACGACTACAGAAACCAGCTGTCCACTAATCAGATAGGTCAGAGATGGCCACATGCATGGATACGTGTGTGTGTGCAAACGTGTGTGCACTTGCATGTACATGCATGTGTGCATTGAGGACTCTGCGCCTAGGGCATAAAGATCCTCCTCTTCAGTGACTTCAGCCCTGCCATCTTAGGCAGGAGACTATTAAGCAAATATGAAAGTTAGCCTGTTCAAACAAACTGCATTTGGAAGGTAGTTCGAGGACCTTTGTTTGAGTCCCATTCTACCACTTACTCGTTCTCAGAACCTTTATGGGCCTGTTTCTCCTTCTGATTTTGCGCAAGAAAGACTGGCATGATACTTTGAACTTATCAATAATACTGGCCTCAAAAGGCGTTGAATGGTCATTCTACTTCTTTCTCCAAGGGTTGAAGGAGGAATAGTCACAGAAATTCAAGAAACTGCTTTATAAACTGTAAAATGCAATGCTCACCCTAACAATAACATTTATTGAGCATTCGTTATGAACCAAGAACCATTCTAAATGTTTCACATGCATTATCTCATTCAGTGCTCACGATAATCCTGTAGTACAAGTCCTATTTGTATCCTGATCATGCAGATGAGGACACTGGGACACAGAGAGGGCATATAAACTCTGGAAGGTATCACAGTAAGTAATTGTGTGGGGCTAGGCTTCAAACCTTGGCCCTTCACAGAGTTACTGGTCGGCAGAGTTCGGTCAGCAGAGAACAGGAGGAAGCAGAACCGTGCACCTCCCTGCATCAGAGAAAACTGAAGCCAAGCCAAAGGTTTGGGCCCCAGTCACAGCAGCCAGGACTAAAGATATATGCTAAATTCGAAAGTCAGAATCAGACATGTTTAGGGTTTGGAAGGCAGGACAAAGCACCTCGCAAAGCACAGTGAAGCTTTGGGGACACTACTTTGAGCACTCACCAGATGGCGCTGTGCTGTGTTTCCCCAAAGCTCCTACTTCATTCCAATCAACCCCACTCTTCATGGAGCTCCAGGCCTGCGAGATTTGATGATAGAAAGGCAGGTCCTAGCCCTTGCATAGCTTACACTCTACCAAGGGAAGTTGATATTCCACAAGGAACTGCAAGCATAATGAGCTAAAAGAAGAAAAAAGATGTGGGTGTAATTAGTTAAGGTAATGCTAACTACAAAAATAAATAGACCCCAAACTGTATTATGACTCAAACTCAAGAACTTTATTACTCATACATATAACAGAACAAAATAAATGTTCCTGGTTGGTAGGAGTAGCTGTCCTCTTTGTTTCTTTCAGAGACAGGCTAATAGCAGCTCTGTCATCTTCAATATATATCCTCTAAGGCCTCCCTGGGGTCACCATCGCATTTGGCCAAAGGTCACTGTCACCTGTCTTGTTCTTTTGTAAAAAGGAGTGTGCACAAGGCCAGGTCTGGGAGTATAGCACAATCCTTTCATTCACTTTCTAACTTCTAATTATGAGACCTGAGCCACAGGGGGTGGGCGGGGTGGTGGTGGAGGGGTTGAGTGCCCAGGAAGAAGATGAGGCCATGAATTTGGGGACAGAATGCCTCTCCTTGCTTAGCTTCCTCTCTTTCAACTCATGTGCCTTTTAAACAATGGAATACAGTATTCAATTTTAACTTTGCTTTCTTGGACATATAATCCCCCTCCATCCTCAAAAGTCCTATAAAAATTGTCACCCATAACACATCTTGCACTAGTGGTGTCTTGGAAAAAGGAGAAGACTTTGATCACGTATTGGGCACATCTGGGCAGATAACAAATGAAGACAGAAAGTAAGATATCAAGAGAGGACTCCAGGACTGAGACAGGGATAGGAATTTAAAACCGTAAGTAACAAGCAGACATAGGGCCACCCAGAGAATCCTCAAAACTACTGGGACAGTGACTCCCCAGAGGTGTGTGGGACGGAGGCTCAAATTGTTTTATCTAGGTATTAAGGAAAAGGTGGAGGACTGTTAATAAAATCTGAAGAAAACCTAGGGAAATAAATGAAGAACCTAACACTTCTTCAAAAATGTTCATTAGATCAAAACTAAGAGATGTTATTTACTATTGTGTACTAGGTACTGTACTTCACAACAGCCCCTTGAGGTAAGAATTATTATGCCCAACTGGCAGATCAGAAAATCATCTCAGAGAATGCCGTACAGGCCATAAACAGCAGAGATGAATTCAAGCATAGGCATGTCCCTAACCAATACAGTCTACTGCCTCCTGCCTAAAGGAGAGAGCAAGCAGAAGAGCAGGGCCAGGACTGAACAAGAACTTGAGATGAGCATGAACATGAGTTGTAAAAAGGAAACAAAGCTTCCCAAGACTGGACTTCCTGGAGAGAGAGCAGCAGGTCAGGGAGAGGAAGAGGGGCCTCCAGGTGCCTATGGGAAGAAGGCTGGGAGTACAGCTTGCCAGCCGCCCCAAGGGAAAAAGGCAGAAGCCTGCTCTCCCAGACGGTGGCTGCTCCACTCTGCTGGGGCAGAAGGAAGGGAGCTCTTGGCAATGCTTGACTTGCTAAGCCTCAGGGGAGAAAAACCCAGGGAGTTTGTGAGAGCAGTTCCCTAAGGTGCCTCGGGCAGGATGCAGCTCTTTCCAGCGGGAAGTAAAATCAGGAGGAAGCAAATCAAGACCAGATGGAGTTAGTGTTCCAGCAAGTGCATGTGGTTTTAGAAATGAAGAAGAAACATGGATTGAGGCCAAATCCAGTCCTCGGGGTTCTACAAACCTACAGCCTCTGGGGGTTCACTCAGACACAGGTAGTCGTGGCTGGGAGGTGTTACACAGATCATCCTGTCTGTGGGCAGTAAGATCACTTTCCCTTCTACGATGGAGAGAGTATATCAGTGGAAGGGCTGGGGCCATATTCCAGATCCCATGCGGGCAGTGGGCACACAAAGGCCCACCTTTGCTTCCTCCTTCTGCATTGGCTCTGCTGAGGTCTTTGAGGAGCTGCTAGTGTGCAGGTGCCTACATGCCAACCTCTTCCATTCCTCCCCTGTACACCCCCTGTTCCAGGGCCTCCACAGGCTTCCATAGTTGTGTGACTCTGGAAGATACTTTGCAATGCCATAACTCAGTTTCTTTGCCTGTAAAATAAGAGTAGAACCAGAAACAAAATAAAGCAAACAAACAAAAAAACAAAAACAAAAAACTTCCAAAAACCATACCTTCAAGAGGTAAGTGTAAAGATGGAGGTAGGGAGGAGTCAGCCAAGGCTGTCACACAGCATGTGCAGGTCCTCTGTAAAATTGAGGGACCCAAGGCAAAGGTTCTGAGGTCCACAAACCGTAGCCTAAATATTCAGAAGGCACAAATTGAGATAGGCTATTAAATGAGTAGTAGTCCTATCCTTTGGGGCCACTGGCATGGTGGTTAAGGTGCTGGACTCCCACATGGACATCCACGGTTTGAGTCCTGGACCTAGCACCTTGAAAATCACTCTGGGCACACGTGCATGCATGCCAAAATCCCAAGAGGAGAACAGAGGAGAAGAGAATGTGGCATGGCCATCCCCCAGGGAATGATTTCTCACTTTCCCTCTCTCTGTAGCTCTGTCTCTCTCCTCTCCAGCAAGTGCCTGAACCCTATGACAGAAACCAAAAAAAATTTAAAAATAAAAAAATAAAAAGCTTATCCTCTGTTATAATCTAACAGTTATGACTGCTTGTGTCCCCCCAAAATATGTATGCTAAAATCTTAGCCCCCAAGATGACAGAATTAGGAGGTAAGGTCTTTGGGAGATGATTATATCATGGGATTAAGTCATGATTAGGATTAGTAGTTTTTTGTTTGTTTTTAGAGAAATTTTTGCTCTAAGGCATGTGCACTCGCCAGAAAAACAGAAAGAGACAGAGAGACAGAAAACGAGAAATTACTCCCTGGGGGGGATGATCAAGCAGCAATCCCTTCCCCATTCTCCTCTCGAGATTTTGGGCTGCACACACACGCATCCAGCATAAGTTTCAAGCCACTGGATCTGGGACTCGAACCACAGTCAACTACATGAGTACAGCAAAATAATCATTTCGCCATCAGCTGGTCCTGAGATTAGTGGCCTTAAAAAGCGCCCAGGAGGGGCAGGTGGCATGATAGTTAAGGGTGCTAGACCCCCACATGGCTGACCACAATTCGAGTCCCAGACCTGACGACTTGCTTTCTCACTTTCCCTTTCTTTGTCTCTCTCATTCGCTCTGTCCCTGTCTGGTCAAATTAAATAAATAAAGTTAAATAAAATAATTCTTTAAGGAGAAAGAAAGTGCCCAGGAACTGTACCTTGCCCCTCCCACCACATGAGGACACAGCAAGGTACCACCCATGAGCCAGGAAGCAGATTCTCTCCAAACACCAAATCTGCCTGCCCCTTCATCTTGGACCCCCAACCTCTAGACTTCTGAGAAATGTGTTCCTTACATCAATAAATTGCTCGGTTTATAGTACTTGGTTTAGCAGCCCAGATGGACTAAGACATCACCCATCTTGACAAATACACCTTCATAATAGAAGTAGAAAGCCATAGAATTCTTTTAGTGTAACTGAAAGTTGGCAAATATCAAATATAGAGAATTTCATTATTATTGCCATGTTTTGGTTCTGACAGTTTAGACAAGTAAGAAAACAAAGATAAAATCATTCAAAAACTATTCTATTTGATCCAAAATTATTTTTCTTGCCTTTATTTAAACAGAACCTTAATTATGTTGTTATAATCAAGATGTTTACATAATTTATGTTCTATTGAAAGCAATGCCAACTTAGACAACATTCCTTGAGTCACTGTAGCTCTTAGATAGTCTTTTCATTTATTTTAATTTGGAGAAATTTCTCTGCTGAGGCAATAGAAATAGAAAATGACAATAAAATTCTTAAAAACACACTCTATGTATTTGCAAATGAGCACAGAATTTTACTCATTTTGAAAACATTGTAATGTGGTCACATGTGAGAACTTGTCATCTCAGAAAATACTATAAAATACAGTTACGTGTTTCATAACAATGCTTCAGTTAACAATGGAGTCTGTATACAACAGTGGTCCCTAAGATTATAAAAGACAATGGGGCCAGCAGGTGGCATGGTGGTTAAGGTGCTGGACTCCCACACAGCCAACCATGGTTCGACTCCTGGACTTGGCTTGCTTTCTCACTTTTCTTCTCTGTCTCTGTATCTGATGAGTGTGTGCTGTGTGTCTTATAGCAAATGTAAAATAATAACAATAATAATAAATAAAACTAAATAAATCATTCTTTTTGAAAAAGGTTATAAAAGACAATAACCATATACACTAGAGGAGCAATTGGCTATACCATCTCAGCTCGGCTAAGTACACTCTATGATGTTTGCACAATGACAAAACCACCTAACCACGCATTTCTCAGTGTATCTGCATCATTAAGCCGTACATGACTTTAGTGCATTTTCATCACTGCTTCGTGTAGCCATATCTAGATCCATACGGCCATAAGAGAATCTGCATAACACTGTATGTATGTTACAGCTCGAACTACATAAACACAAATTTAAGAGAAGTAAGAGTTGCTTAATACTGCAAAATGTTTCTCCGCTTTTGCATGCAACTGTTGCAAATACCACACTAATTAGTGAACATCTCCGGAACTAGGAGTTTGAATACAAAAAAAAAACCAAAAAACACCAAGAAAATGGATGCTCAGCATTATGGATACTTCCTGATAAAAGAATCTATTGCACCTATGCTATCTGAGAGGAAAGATTTGACAAGTTAATTAATTGGTCTAATATCTAAGCACTTCCAGTGCTTAAGTCCCCAGTCCTCACCACCCACTCTAAAGCCCAAGCTCCCTGACATGGCCAGTAGCCCAATCCCTAAATCTTCATGGCATTCTAATGCAGCTCATTTTCATTTCCACCACATAGGATAAGAGGCATAGAGACACATTCCCCTGGAGCCTGAACAGTGCCACTTCTCCTCACGAGGGTGGGGGTTTTATTTATTATTATTATTATTGTTGTTATTATTTTACTTTTGCTATAAGGCACACACTCACCAGATAGAGAGAGAAGGAAAGTGAGAAAGCAAGCCAAGTCCAGGACTTGAACCACAGTTGGCCATGTGGGAGTCCAGCACCTTAACCACCATGCCACCTGCTGGCCCCTTTGTCTTTTATAATCTTAGGGACCACTGTTGTATACAGACTCCATTGTTGACTGAAGCATTGTTGTGCAACATGTGACTGTATTTTATAGTATTTTCTGAGATGACAAGTTCTCACATGTGACTACATTACAAACATCGGCTCAATTGGTCTATTAAATAGTTTATACCCAGTAGAGTGTAAATACATTCTTTTTTTCTAGCCACATCTTCCATCACGTTCCCTGAAATCTTTAACAATGTCATGGACGAACATCCTAACTTTCTAGTCACTTCCCTGAGTCTGGATCCCTTGGTTTTGGGGTGGGTTATCAGAGACAGCTATATTCATTGTGCAGAACTGGTAGCCACAACCCATGGGGACGTCTCTAATCGACTCAGTCTGGTTCTATTTTTTGCCTGTGGCTCAAGCCACATGGTGTTCTTTGTGCAGGAGGTGTACACGGCTGTCTTAGACAGGTATCAAGCTTCGTCTGCCCCACCTGGCACTGAGAATAACATCTGGAAGGGACAGTCATGGCTACCTGAGCCCCCTGCCGAAAGCTATTCCCACAACCCCATAAATGAAAGTTATCCCTTCATCTGTGGCCACCTGGACAGCCCCATAGCAATGGCCCCTCCCCTATTCCTTGCTTTTTCTTCCTTGGTAGCCATAGGTTCGTTGGGTTGGAACGAATTAGGATGGAGTGAAGATTACCACATCTTCTTCCCAGATGCACTTCCAGCATTGGCTCAAGCTGTCTCACCAAGCCATCATGTTCCTTACTTCCCATCAACCCTACTCCCACTCAGAAATCTCAGGAAAGAAGCAAGCAGAGGACACAAGCCAAGCTCTCCCAAGAACCCCGTCACAATCTTCAACTCCAATCAGAGCACTGGTGGGCTTCATTTGTCCTGGGAGGGAAATATCAATCTCTCCTCTCATAGACACTCCCAATATCCAGGAGTAATTCCCTTACTGTCCCTCACTTGGCTTGGGGAAGAGAGAGAGAATGTCATAACAATCTCCAAGAAGCCATGGACTAGAATTTCAGTCCCTGGAGGAGAGGAGGATTACAGGGGGCTGGTGGTGACAAGGCTAGGTCTACCTCTAAAAAAGAAGCCCTAGTGGTTGATGTCTCTCTTTAGGATGAGATGTGGTTCCCTTACTACTTCTTTGTATCTAGCTGTTGCTCCCATTGTCAAGCCGACACCCTAACGCATTTGCCTGGTGGAAGTCCTTTGAGGATCAGTCAGACTTCACTCCTGCATTGAGTCTGCTGTAACCTCCCAAGCAGCCATACTCTTTTTGCTCCCACAGTGCTTTGGCTTGATTTGTCACACAGTGGCATCTTTGGCTGTCCGCAGCCTTTTCCATGGCATGACTGTGACAGGGACTGCATCTTAAGCCTCAGCAACCTAGCAGTGGGTCTGGTACCTCCAGGTCTAGAATAAAGTTTAATCTAATGAAGGAATGACATGAGTGATCTTAATTTAAAAATAATGAATGGAGGCCAGCAGATGGCTTAGTGGCTAAAGTACTGAACTCCCACATGGCCAACTGCAGTTTGAGTCCCAGGCCCAGTGGCTCAAAACACGCCAGGTGCATGTGCATGCGTGCCCCAGATGCTGAGAGAAGAATGGAGGAGAAGGGATTGTGATGTGGCCATCCCCCTGAGGGTTGATTTCTCACTTTCTCTCTGTCTCTCTGGTGAGCACATGCACCCTATAGCAAAAACCTCTCGTTAAAAAGAATAATAATAACGAATGTGTCTATTCGTGAGTAAATAAAGAAAAGAGTAAGTGAGCAAATGACTGAAGAAATGAATGAAAACACTTTACTGGGCCCTGACTCCTGTTCTCCAGCCTCTCGGGAAGCTCGCAGGAAGCCCAATGCAGATGGTCCTCAGCTCATCTGATTCTAGAGGAGCTGGCTGCCCAACCCATGGAAATGAAACTGGTAGCTCAGGAGGCAACAGCCTCACCGTGTAAAATCACAGTCTATTCTAGTCAAATTAACTAGGTAATACTCTGCATTAGTGTAAAATTCTCCATCAAACCATGAAGACTGCCATTTAAAACATTCAGAACCTGAGAAGGGGAGGAGAGGGCAAGAGAAAGTAAAGAGAGAACCATTACTTTTGTTGGAAAGTAATGTCCAAAAGGTTTCCCAGTTTCTCCAAGCACGAGGTGTCCCCTCTGGGATTCCCGAGGCTGATGCCCAGTCCTCTTGGCTCCAGCCACCTCACAGGGTCTTTCTTCTCTTGGTGTCACTGACCTTCCACCGGGCCCTCCTATGGGAGCTATGCTGAATGATGCTGAGAGTGTCAGACAGAAAGAGGAATGAGATAGACTCTCTCCACGGAAAACATACCATGTCATCTTTTGATGTCCACCCCCCACACACACACACGCACACAGGAAAACCACCCCTGTACCAACTCTAGAGCACCCTCCATTTTTAGAACCCAGCAGGTCCAGTCACCAGTGGTGCCCAGAGGTCCCCTAGTGGTCCCATCATTGAAGTGAAGAGGACCATCCTGAGTCTTGGCTGGATATTACTGAGCATCTTTGGTCAGTGACATTCGCTGGCCCTCCCACAGCCAGCTGCTAGGTAGTATAGGAGTGGACTTCTGTGAGGGGCAGATTACAGGTAACCCGTGAGCCTGAGATTTGAGGCTGTGTGTCTTTCGCCCTTCTCATGCCCGTCATGGCGTCCAGTCAGTGCTTGGCAAGTGCTACATCAGAAACCAGCTTTCAGCAGTGAAAAGTGAAGTAACAGAGCCAGTTATACAAGGCACTTCCACATGCACCCATCAAACTGGCAGCCACTCATCCCAGCCCCTTGGGGCTTGGTCCTGGAGCCCCTGAAGGAGGGGGAGAAAAGGAGGCGGCCTCCCAGGGGATTATTCCATGCTGAGGTAGCATACTGGCTGCTGTGCCCTGGGGAGGCAGCTCCCTGCAACAAACACACAGAGACAGATCGCACTCGGCATACAACATTTGGGGGCCTCGTTTGGAAAAGACGTAGATTCTAAACGGCTGTTTGCCTTTGACAAGCCACATCGCCAAGGTTCAAGCAGACAGCTTCGGGTTCTCCAGCTTGCATCCTCCCACCCCCATCCCCTGTGTGGGCACAAAGATGCACCCCAGGGCCCTGCTTGCTCTAACCTTGTGCCCGAGTTGATCCTGCATTCCGGGTGGTGGACTCGCTTGGCAGAGACCAGATGCCAGCACATCCTTTGCTAACCCCTGGGGATCGCAGGCCCAGATGTAGCAGCCAGGCAGCCTTGGGACCCTGCAGTCCCCACCCAGCCCCCACCCCCAGGGCCCACCAGCACAGCTCCCCATCTCCCTGTCCCCTCTCCCACCCCACCCTCCTTACTACTTATGCCTGTGTAGGCAGGAGGCAAAACGACGCGAATACATTAACATTTTCTTAATTCTATCTGCGCCTCCAAAACTCTGAGTCACAACTGGGTGGGTTTTCATGCCTGGTGAACTATCAGCCTCATTCAGAAATGGCATTTTCTACTTTGTTCCCGGATCAGCCAGGGGACAAGGGTTGAGGTGCACAGGGTGGGCATGGCACCCCTAACCCTGACTGGTCCACAACAGAGGCCATGATCAGCGCATCAGCATTTTCTAAGAAGCCGTCCTAGGACTCTGCTTTCCCACAGCAATCTTTACATTTTCCGAAGCGTCTCCACCCACACTATCTTGTCATTTGTACACCCATTTCATATACATGAAAACGGAACCACAAGGACCTGAAATGCCTTGCCTGGACGTTAGCTAGTACTGGTAGAGTCAAGGCTGAAATACCCTTATCTTCCAACTTCAAGTCCACACGAAGCCTCCTGACCTTGCTGCTGCTGGGAAAACCCAGCCAACGTCACTGGCGCACTCAAGTTGAGAGTTAAGGTTTGACTTTGTAGCAAGGGTCACACACAGGAGACTCAGATGTGTTCTTTTGGCCAGAAGTGTTTTTGAAAGACGTGTGCCATATCCGAATGTCCTGTGTGTGCTGTATCCTCTGTTCATCTAGAAAGGAGCTAATGGACTCATCTGCCCTAGCGTGTGGGTGCCCGACAACAGCCTATCGTCCCTTGTCTGGAGTCCCTCCTGGCAAAATGGCAAGCTGTCTTGGATACAGCAAGATGGTATTTGGGAACTTTGTAAGGGGAGGAAACTTCAAGATCCTCTAATCCAAGACCAGCAGTTAGCGAAATGGCTATGTTGCTGGACTCCCATGTAGTTGACTGCGGTTCGAGTCCCAGACCCGGTGGCCTAAAACTCATTCCGGGCACATGTGCGTGCGTGCCCAAGATCCCTAGAGGAGAATGGAGGAAAAGGGATTGTAGTGTGGCCATCTCCCCTGGGAGGTGATTTCTCGCTTTCTGTCTCTGTCTATCTGGCAAGTGCACGCACCCAATAGCCAAAACCTCTCAAAAAAAACCCCAAAAAACAAAAACAAAAAAATCCTCTAATCTAACTAGTTTTCTAGATTAATGGGTTAAAGCTCAGGCTGAAGCGTAGGGCACACAATGGTAGGCCTCCCATGACAGATCGCATCAGTTAGCTATTCTTGCTTAACCAATCAACCAACACTTGGAGCCTATGAGCAGTAGCCATGTATCTAGATCTTAATTTGTGGGTTAAAATTTTAGGCAATCTATGGCCACCTGCAGGTCAGCCAGGAGTCTCTGCTCCTGAGGAAGGATGGACTGTCAACAGGTCAATGAGGACGACTGAGTCACGCACTTCACAGCCTCTCCTCCAGGGACTGGCCCAAGGAAGAAGCAGGAGTCTAAGAGTGAACAGAAGCAAGATCGGGCTAGGCCTGGGACAAGCACAAATCACTTATGTTGCATTCTCCAGGCCTAGGCAAGTCACAGGCCAGCCCAGACTCAGAGCAGACAGAGATCAACTTCACCTCTTGTAAGGAGAACTGCCAAGACACATCATAAAGGATGGGGACACTAGGAAAAGTAAAGAATCGTGACCATATTTTAGTCTTGAGCCAGGACCAGGCCTCATGTCTTCACAATGTCTCGTGTCTCCAAGACATATCTCTCATGTCTTCTGATTCTACCTGCCTTACTCTTCCCTACTGTCCCTTCTAGTCACATCCTCTACAATTCAGCGAAGTCACATGTCAGAAGTCAAATGCAAACGTGGCGTAGGCAGGAGGTCCAGTCCTTCTGTGTTCCTGGTGTAGAGTCAGGAGAAATGAGGGGCATGGCTTCTGCACAGCCATCCCAGCCTCCCCCAACACACCTCTCAACCTCAGCTCCCTCTTCTTCCAGGACAGAGGCCAAGAGAGAGGACCCTCTGCAAAGGCTCAGATCCCAGATCCCATTGTCTGCAACTATCCCACATCCTGTACACTCTCCAGCGCGCCTCAGTCCTGGAGAGGGAGACAGCAGCCAACTTCCCAGTACTGAATAAGATAGCCCCTGGAGTCACTTTTGAATCACCACCAATGTGTTATGCCAACTTCTTTTCTGGGGGAGAACAAAAGCTATTTTTCTCCCTTTTCTTCCCCTGATGGAGAGAAGCAAGACCCCCTTTTGAATTCAACTTTCTCTTCTCTGGCATAAAAAAAAAAAAATTAAAAACAAATCTGTCAAAATTCCCACCCTGCCTTCCTAGTTACATTTTTTAATTCAGTTGGCTCCATGTGGGGGAGTCTTCTATTAATAGGTATACCAGGAGGCTTAGCAACTCAGGCAGAAGAGTACCTAGGAGAAAACTGGAGAGGGCTGACGCCGGAACAGTGAGCAGGAATCAAACCGGGCCTAATTAGGAAAACATGCCTTCCCTATTAACGTCTCTGTCCGTGTGATGCTGCCGCTAGAAAAAAAAAAATGCCAAGAAGCTTATTTGTTTTGCAATTACGGATGAAATAAAAAATTACTTGGTCTAATTAGACCTCTTTTACTAAAAGAAGCGTGTAAAATAACCTCAGTTTCATTAGCAACTCAAAATGCACTACTCGGTGTGCTACATATGTTTAAGTGAAATGTGGAGGGTCAATTTGCTATGTAAATTTCCACAAATTTGGCTAAACTGAAACGATTAACCTAATGTGTATGCAAATTAACTTAATTGATAACGACTTTTCTCCAGGAACTTTAAAAGGGGGGAAAATATATTCCAATTCTAACAATCCTCCGAAGTGTTCCGTCACCCAATAACGAAATGATATCTTGACAAATTAAAGAGAATATAATGAAATCAGATTAATTAATGCCAAGACCAATTAGCACATGCAAAGAAACAAATCTCACTAATAGACAAATCCAGCAATAATTTGAATGAAATTTTTGAAAGCTTTCCCTATTGTCAATTTGTGTGTGCATGTATGTGTATGTGTGTGTGAGTGTGTGTGTATGGGTGTGATTAATTCCATCTCCAAAACATTCCCTTTTGTCTAGGAATCTAGGATATCAGTGCTATAAAGAACTATATAGTCTGAAACCTCTTCAACTGATTAGGAAACTGAGCCTCAAACCAGTGCACTGGGAGGCCAGACAGGTGGTACAGCAGTAAAACACGATACTATGTGAAGCTGACCCATGTGGGAAGGTTCTGGGTTCATATCCTGATACCTCCCTGAGTACCCCAGGCAGCCATATGCCCATGATCTGGGGCTGGCTGAGGATGGGATTGGATCAAGGCATCAAGGCCCTATTGGGTGTGCTGTCTGTCTCTCTCTTTCTCTATCTCTCACTCATGGAATAAATAAATTTTGGGGACCGGCAGGTAGCCTGGTGATTGAGGACACTAGACTCCCACATGACCCACTGCAGTTTGAGTCCTGGATCTGGCTACTTGCTTTCTTACTTTCCCTCTCTCTCTCTCTCTCCCCCGCCCTGATCAAATTAAAATAAATAAATTAATAAAGTTAAATAAAATAACTCCTTAAAAATAAATAAATAACTTATTTACTTATTATGTAATTTGACCAGAGAGAGAGAGAGAGAGAGAAAGTGAGAAAGCAAGCCACCAAATCCGCAACTCTCACTTCAGTTGGCCTAGTGGGAGTCCAGCACTTTTAACTACTTTGCCACCTGTTGGCCCCCAAAATAAAATTTTTGAAAGAGGTGCATTTCTCTGTGCAAGATGGCATACACACTGGCACTACAACCTCTGTCTTTCCTCTACAGCACTTTACCTGCCTGCAACGCCCACTGCTGCCTGGGGCAGAGAAAATGTGCTGGAAGGTCCTTTCAGCCCTGGGACTCTCTGATCCTATAGTCTACAGTGGAATGTTTACCATATTAAAATGTGGACTACATTAGAATATACCTATATATTTAAGAATTGAGGGGATTTTCTTTCATCTTGAGTCTCTTTTTCTTGACTTAGGCCACCTTTTTCACACTAAAAGCAATCATTGAAGCAAACTGCAGAGCCTCAGCTCCTGAGGATAGCTGTTTTGCTAACCTTGGTCTGCACTGGGCTCACCTTGAACCCCTGTGCAGTTAACAACAAATTCTCCAAGCTAATCATTTGGCTGTGGGAGTGCCAGCCCACCTATGTCCTTACCTAAGGACTCTGGGTTAACAGGCAGAGTTCCCATTTGAGTTTTTATTTTTATATATTTATTTCTTGTTATTTCAGATGGTTGTTGCTCAGAGATTGAAGTCTGAATTGCTTCCAGTGAGATCCTCAAACAATGGCAGAGTGGAAGGCACGGCAGCTCTGGATGGAGCCTGGGTACCAGGGAGCAGTCAGACCCAAATCATGCAGACAGAGGCACTAGGAATAACAAGTACAGAGCCCACTGGACTCATTCCATGGACTCTGGCCTGGGGAGGCTGCCTCTCCTGGTCGGCTCTAGACCTTTGGATTTGGTTCTGCCAGGCTCTAGACGGGGCTATAGCATGGCAAGCTGGAGGATTAAGAGTTGGAGATGAGATACTAGCTGAGGACTCAGGAGACACTCACCAGGCTGCTGAAGTTGGCTAATTTCTCCTCTCGGGCTTAGTTTTCTCATCTGTAATATAAGTCAATGGTCTTCTCTATTAACAATAATGGTCTTATTTATTAATATTAAATAATATTAATTATAATATTAATATGATCTAATAATCCCTTTAAGCGCTGGCTTTTTTTTTTTATTTTAATTTGCCAGAGGGCACATGCACTTGTCAGAGAAATGGAGGTGGGTTGGGAAGTGGGAGGGAAAACAAAAAAGCTACCCCCGTGACACATGGTCATGCCACAATCCCTCCTCCTCCATCTCTCCCTCCTTTTGGGATTTTGGGCATACACGTCCCAGTCCATGACTCAAACCACGCAGTTGGCCATGTGGAATCTGGCTGTCTTACCTAACCACTGGACCACAAGATGGCCCCAAGTTCTGACTCTTAGTCTGAGCCTTCTGGGCATGGTTTTAGCTCTAGAATAACATCAATCTCATCAAGTTGAGAGGATTCATATAATAAGTAATACATAGTAACTGACACAGGGCATATAGTGAGTAGTCAATAAATAAATTAAAATTATTATCCTACTTAGTGGTCCTTTACCCCTCCTTGAACACCTTGGTCTGCAGAGTTCCACAGCCAGCTGGGGTGAGTGGGGCTCTGCTTTGTAGGATTTGTAGATTACCATGGTGTAAATAATCCCACTATGGCTGGTTTTAGGCTACCATCATGATATAAAATAGCTCACAAAGTTTCTGAAAATTAAACAATTGGTTTTTGCAGGCTGGTCTGAGCCAGCTCCACTGAAATACAATACCTTCCATTCTCACTCTATTTAAACAATATCTGACTATTGCCCCTCTTACACATACAGGGATTAGATGTTAATGAAATATAACGTAATTGTGACTGTCTTCCCACATGATACTTTTTTGGACCACCACAAATTTCTTCCCCATCCAACCACTCCCACCTCCTCCTCCCAACACTTCAAGCAGAGCAGTCTGTGTGTACTTTGGAAACATAAACTCACATTACCATTAATCTAAGCCAAGCATCATTGAGAAAGTAAATCTGCTGAAAAGAAACATTTATTCATTTTTAAATTTTGATGATGTGTATATTAATCACTGTTGGCGATTACCCACTTGAGGAACTTGTGGGTGAATCACCTTGTCCTCATTCCCTCTGACCTCAGTCTTTGATCCCAGCCTCAATTCCAATGGTCATGACTTATTTGGGGATTGCTTCACCTAGGTTCCAAACTTGACACTTCTCCTGCTCCCAGAAAGTTGATTACTTACTAACTGAAAATGGAGAATAACAAGAAGAAAAATAAAACACCTTTCCCATCGGGGGCCATAAAAGACTCATGAAGTCATAAAGACAATTACTGGCAGGCCTGTATGGAATACCCTCTGTGAGTCATCTGTCTTCTGCTGGCAATAAAGGCACATAGCAAATTAACCATGAGGGAGGCCCGCTCACTTACCCTGTAATTAGACAGAGTTGCAAGATGCTTCCTTTCCAACTTCACATGGGAGGATCTGTTCTGTCTCCAGGTAGACCTGCCTCCGAGCCCAGCCTGGCTGGGCTCTTCCGTTGGCTTCTATCATAACAACGCTGAGCCTGGAGCTGTGAGGTAGTGACAAAGCAATGGCAGCAACACAGTCCCTCCCCTCAAGGCCCTTGCAGTCTATTTAGAGAAGTAGGCAGTGCATAAAATACCAGAGGTGATCAGAAGTTTCCCAAACTAGCAGAAACGCTTTCTTGCCCGCCTCATCTACCACTGGCTGTTACACGCTTTGGCATTCTAGCCACATTGATCGGGCTCTTTGTCAAGCTCATTATTGACCTCTTGGGGTCCACACCTTTACAGGTGTGGCTCTCTCTGCCTAGAATACTTGTGGTATTACAGTCCCTGTAAGGACTCTACTCACAGAGATTTTGTGCAAACAACATGCCTCCACATAAAGGCTCCCCTGACATGTCCCTAAGCTGACTAACTCCCTTCCGCTCTCTGTGCAAAACTTCCACTTCACACTTATCACATTGCTTATAAATGCTTGTCTTGAAATCTTTCAGCCCTCTGGATTATGACTTTGAGACAGAGCAAAGATGAACTCGTCATGGAATCCCATGACCCATCCCAACCCTAATCCCAGCTTCCAGCACCATTTGCTTGCCCAAGTAAGTGCTCAGTAAATGCTAGCTGGAAGAATAAATCACAAAGAAAAAAAGGGACAAACTGGATCAATTATGGACTTCTAAGAAGGAGTAAGGACCGGATGTAGCTCCTCAGCCAGGTCTTGACTGGAGGGAAAGTAGCTGGGATTCTGGGCCCGACTGCCTGTATTTGGCAGAGGCAGGCCTCATTCCTTCCCCATGGGAGATGAGAAGGGGTCAGGGAGACAAGTCTCCACGTCTCAGGACATCACCTGCAATGTTCAGCCCCTGGAGGGAAGAGGCAGACATGCAGATTAGCACTGCCTCCCAGACCCTGTGCTGAAATAAATCCAATGGAAACAAGATCAACTGTGAGTTAAAAATAAAAGTGGAGGAACCAGCAGATGGCGTAGTGGTTAACTTGCTAGACTCCCACATGGCCTACTGCAGTTCAAGTCCTGGACTCATGGCCTGAAACTCATGCTAGGAATGTGTGCATGCATGCCCAAGATTTCAGGAGGAGAATGGAGAAGGGATTGTGGTATGGTCATCCCCCTGGGCAGTGATTTCTCACTTTCCCTCTCACTGTCTTTGTCTCTCCCCAGCAAGCACACGTGCCCTAAGGCAAAAACCTCTAAATAAATAAAAGTTAAGGCAGCCTGATATTGTGTTTGCCTGAAACCAGTGCCTAGACAGCCAGACCTTCTTTCCCAGGACACTGTTGAGTGAGCCAAGGGCCAGGGAATGTGGAAAAGATTAGGAAGTTTGCAAGCCAGTGCTTGGACTCTGAATCTGCTGCTCCAGGATTAAAAAACATTATGCCATTTATGGGAACCAGCAGTTAGTGTAATGGCTATGTTGCTGGATTCCCACGTAGTTGACCGCGGTTCACCTCCCGGACCCGATGGCTAAAAACTCCATCCCGGCAAGCACACGTGCCCTAAGGCAAAAACCTCTAAATAAATAAAAGTTAAGGCAGCCTGATATTGTGTTTGCCTGAAACCAGTGCCTAGACAGCCAGACCTTCTTTCCCAGGACACTGTTGAGTGAGCCAAGGGCCAGGGAATGTGGAAAAGATTAGGAAGTTTGCAAGCCAGTGCTTGGACTCTGAATCTGCTGCTCCAGGATTAAAAAACATTATGCCATTTATGGGAACCAGCAGTTAGTGTAATGGCTATGTTGCTGGATTCCCACGTAGTTGACCGCGGTTCACCTCCCGGACCCGATGGCTAAGAACTCATGCCGGGCGCATGTGCGTGCGTGCCCAAGATCCCAAGAGGAGAATAGAGGAGAAGGAATTGCAGCATGACCATCCCCCCTGGGGGGTGATTTCTCGCTTTCTGTCTCTACATCTCTCTCTGGCGAAAACCTCTCAAAAAAAAAAACATTATGCCATTTGGAGCAGGGAAGAATGGATGGAAGAGTTGCATTAGACACAAGATACCCAAATTAGGATTTTTACCACAGAGAAAATCATTCTTTCGGAAGTTTGTCCAAAGTTTGTCCCAAGTTTCCTATTTCCAGGAAGAAAATCAGACAAAGGCCTTTCAGTCATGTAACAAGTCTTTATTGAGTGTCTACCATGTGCCAGGCATTGTTCTAGCTGCTAGAGATACACTGGTAAACGTAACCATGGCAGCCCTCATGACGCTTACAATCCAGGGGTGGGTGAGGAAGGATGATACACGAGTAATCAGTGGCAACTGCATAGAAGAATGACAATGTCCTCAGAGTGTCTGATTTGGGTTCTGCTCCAACCTGAGAGGTCAGAGAAGACAATCCTACTGAGCAACATTTACACTGAGATGAATAGAGTGCATGGATGGCCATTTACCCAGAAGGAACAGGAAGGATGTCCAGGAGAGAGAGCTGCCATTGCAAAAGACCTCAAGGCAGCAAAAAGACTGAAAGGAATCCAAGATGGCCACTAGGTGGGTGGGAAACTTGACGGCTGTTACATCACATACAGACCATGATGAAAATTTGGACTTCTGTCTGGGCTCAGGTTTTATAGGGAAGTTGCAGGCAGTCGAACACACTGACCAAGGAGATGAGTGGGGCTCAAGTCCCATCCACTGTGCACTTGCCAAGCACAGGGCGGCATTCCCCAAGAGGGGGCACCTTTTTCCCATTTCTCAAAGGCATCATCTGCTGCCCAAGTTCACAGAACCAGAGAGAGCCAGATTTTAAATTCATGCACAGGTGCCTCTTCGCACCTGATGAGTAGGTTAGACTAGACAGTCTCTGAGGCCCCTCCAGCTCTAGTTTTCTGTAAGTCTTAAAAGAAGTGGGCAACAGTATTACTGAGGGGACTTGAGGACCCAAAGCCATTATAGCCTTCCATCTATTTAATGTTCTACCGGGACCACCGAGCCGTCTCCACCTCTAGTAGTTCCCTCCTGGGCTCCATGCCAGAAAGGCTGATGCGAGTCTCCTGATCTGAGCATGACATTGGAGCAGCCCAGCTAGAGATGCCACATTTAGGGCTGCCCTGAGTAGACAGCCTCTGTGGTCTCAGGGCTCCATGCTGTCATTTATTTCAGATGACTGCCCAGGGAGGTAGAGCCCCCTAGGGAAGAGGTATTGTTTGCACAAAGTGTCTGTCATTGCCTGAGGCCTGCAGCTTACCTGGACTCAGTTCCCAATTGGGGGTGGGGGGTAGGGGGTTGGATTCCCAGCTCTGGGAGGGAACAAGGACACTCTGTCAGATCCCATCCATCAGGATGCCATAGGGAGCACCGTAGATGCGAGTGGCCCAGGGCTCTGCCTCCAGCCCGGTGCCAAGGGACAAAATGTGGCTTCTTCTCTCCCCTGCTCTGTAGTCTTACAATGGCCACAGCCCACTGCCAGCCTCCGTCCCCATCCATGTCACACCCCTAGCAATACATTCCAAGTGGCAACCAAGGCATATCGAAACCACTATCCTGACCTGGTGAGGTACTGGCAGTATGACAATAATGACACTTTCCAACTATGAACCCTGCTAAGTATGGGGCGTTGCCCCAGGTGTACAGAGCTGGGGGTACATCTGTGAACAAGCAGGCTTAGTCTCACCCTGCGCCATTATTTAACAACTATGTGACTGATATTGGGGAACTATGTGACACACTGAACCTCAGTTTCCTCCTTTGTAAAGAAAAAAATAGTAATTTTATTGCAAGGGATTGTGGACAGGGATAGATGAGATAAACATGGAAGTGATGCGGACCTGGAACACAGTACATCCTTGATTACTGATAACTGTGGGCACTAGCTCCTATATACTGAGCACCCCAACATGCCAGGCTCTGTGCTCCACTACTGAAAAACATTACACCATTTGATTCATGCTACATGCAGGGGAGGGATGGCAGCACCCCCATTTTGCACTGGTGGGGTGAAAGTACACCAGAGGAGACATTGTCCCAGCCGTGAAGCTGCCTGCTTACTAAGTCTGGGACCCTCGCCCTTCGCCCCTCCCATCTGCTTCCCATAGCAGCACTTTTTCAGCCATGTTCCCTCCACAGTTCTTGAGAGAGGGTGCTCGGGAATGAAGAGACCAGTAACCCTTGGGCTTCCCAACCAATCTCTAGGGCAAAAGATGCTACTAGGAAGCGGTTTGCATGAACCCGAGATGCTTACCTTGTCTACATCTGAGCAAAAGGAGAAGCAGAGAAAGCGCATGAGGAATGAACCTGGGGTGCAGAATCAGGACTCTTTGTCCCTTACCTTTTAGCCCTGTGACCTAGAGCAAGATATGAAATGTCTCCCATCCTCATTCCCCCGTCTGTAATATGGACTAATGTAACAACTGCCTTCTCAGGGAGCCCTAATGATGACTTTCAACACTTCCCGGGAAAGTGAGCTTTCCCACCATAAAGTGATATTCAACTGCAAGGAATTGTCATGTAGGAGCACTTGCTTAGAAGTGCTTAAATTAAGCTGTCAGAAGGCCTAGGACTCATTCAATATATGAGTATTGAGAGCCTACTATATTGAAGACATATATTCAAATTCAAAGATGAGGCTAAGAAAAGGAATATAATACCTTATGGGGTGCTACAGGCTCATAGGACCAGGTTCAGCATGGAGGCAGAATTTCCTAGAAACTGGTGTTTGCACCAAGCTTTTAAGAAAAGAATGAACAGTGTGTGTGTGTGTGTGTGTGTATCTTTTAAAGTTTGTTTATTTATTTATTCCATTAAGGAGAAAGAGAAAGTGACAACTACAGTTAGATAAGCACTTGCAATAGGATCGCCACATCACGACCCACTCCCAGTCTCATCCAGGAAAAGGATATGGAATGGTAAGTATGGTGTGCCAGGCAGAGAACAGACTGAGCAAAAGCAGAAGCAGAAAAACCAGGAGCACCGAGAACAGCATACACAGGAGTGGGGAGGACAGGGGTTATGGAGCTGACACCATTATCATCCCCATGTGACAGGCAGAGAGACCGAGGCACAGAGTGGTTGCAGAAGTCATGCAGCAAGTAAGCAATCCTGCAGCCAGTCAGGCCTCTGGCTCTGGAGCCCATGCTCTTCATGCAGAGCCCAGTCCCTGACTGGGTATGGGAACAAAACAAAGAAGTGGACGCTGTAGAGGTCTTAGCACTTTCGGTGAGAAGATGAAAAAGACGAAGTCAGGGTTGGATGAGTTGAGGATCTAAGGTGAATGAGCCCATTGACACAACCCAGAAATCATAAGCCCAGCTAAATGTTTCCACGGCCCTTTCCTGTAAAGAGGCCCTGCACAGGGGCAGCATCCCAGGTCTTGTAGGCTCCTGGGCCAGCAGCAGCAACTTGGGCAGGACCAGGGGAGTGGATGCATCATCACACTGATGGCCTGGTTAGTGCCCCAGCACCCTCAGGAGGGTCCCTCATCCTGGGCCACTGTGGATGGGTATCCAGGTGACCTCTCACTCTTGACCTTTAACATGGTAGCCTTCACAGAAGTCCTGATCCGGCTTTGCTGGGCAAGCTAGAACACATGTCCCCCTATGGCATCTCTGTGCACCTTACCACGAGATGATCCAAGAGGACATAGCTCCCCTGCCTTCCTATTTAGTTAGGCAAGTGGCCAGAGGGGTGTAATGGAAAGAATTTAGGCTTCTGAGGCAGATTAATATTGATTTTATTCCTGAATAGGCTGCTCACAGCTGTGTGATCTGGAGAAACCTACTTCATCCCTCTGGGTCTCAGCTTCCTAGTTCATAAATTGGGGGCCAATAATACCCACCATG
The DNA here is from genome assembly GCF_000334495.1 of Tupaia belangeri chinensis. NCBI lineage: Eukaryota > Metazoa > Chordata > Mammalia > Scandentia > Tupaiidae > Tupaia > Tupaia belangeri. The sequence goes on along the minus strand of NW_006159756.1, from coordinate 3,772,497 downwards.
TAGGACGGAGAAATGGAAAGGTCAAAACAAGGTTGATAAATGCCTACCCCAAAGGGCCATCTGTACAGGCTAGGCCTCATCCTAGATAAAGACAGGTAGCCCCAGGTCTTGCCCCCAAAGGCACAGACAAATGGAGAGGCCTCCTGGCTACCTCAGAAGACAGTAGCTCCATCTCCAGCTCCCAGGGAAACGCTTTGATGTGGAGATGACTCTGGCCTGTGATCTCATTTCTTATGAAAAAGGCTCTGAAAGATTTATAACGGAGATCAGTGTGGGACTTTGCAAGTGCAAGGCAAACAGAAGAGCAACACAGTGCATGTGCCCAGGACAGAGTATCCGAGAGAATATATGATTGCAGACCTGCCCATGTTGATGGAGACAGGAGCAGGGCTCCAAGTCTACCAGCCCGCCAGCCCCATGGGACCCTAAGGAAGAGGTGGAAGGAAACTCTGACGGTCACCTGCCATGTGTGTGCCCCTTACATAGATGAGCTCATTAGACCCTTACAGCAATTCTTCATAGGCAGATGAGGAAACTGAGACCAGAGATATTAAAAAGCCGGCCCAGTAGTATACAGTATTACAGACTTTAAATAAGAAAGTGGCACTTGAATTGGGCCTTGAGGTAAGGATGGGATTCTACAGACAGGAAGCTGGCCTAGGAGGACACCCCCCCCACCCCCACCCTCAGGCTACTGCGGGCAGAAGGTAAAAGACGGGCAAAGATAGAGTGGCTGAAAACAAACCAGGTAACCAGGGGTGTCGCCCAGGCTGGACCTGCCTGGATCACTTACAAGC
>NW_006159756.1:3739857-3771402 GCF_000334495.1 Tupaia belangeri chinensis | reverse complement strand
TCGGCATTCTCCAGGCCTAATCAGCTTGCTAAGGTCACACATTCCATGAGCAGAAGAGTGAGAAATCACCATCCACTTGTTCTGACTTTTTGCTAAACCAGCATGTGAACCCTGTAGCACCTGAAGAAATGAGAGAGCAATTGGATAAAAAGGGCAAAAAAGAACTAATAATAGAGAAGTTAAGACACAGGGTTATGAGATAATAAGAATTATTATACTACCTAGCGACCAAATGTTCTCTTCTGTGTTCCCAGAGGACAGGAATGGGGAGATGGTGGAAGTTCTCCAGGCCCATGCTTCCCCTCATTGCCAGCTGGTCAAGCCCTGAGTCCTTAGCCTGGCATTCCGTCTCCATGCCCACCTGGCCTCACTTTCTCTCCTGCCCCCCGACTGTTTCCCACAGTGCTTTTGCTTCAGAAGGGGTTCTACTGCCCCCCAAATCTCCAAGCCCTTCCTCTAGCTACTCTCCTTCCCTGGTTAACCCTTTCTCTTCTTCATTTATAAACTATAACTAATTCCAACTACATCACAAGAATCTTTCAGGATTCAATGAGATGACTCAGTCTCATAGTCCAGAAACACTTTTTGAGCATAATGAGCACCTGTTCTATACCAGGCCCTGCCCTAGCACCAGGGACCCCATGGTAAACCACGCCTAGTACTCGTGTCAGGGAGTCACAACCTGGGAAGGAAGGTAGACAAGTTCATGGTCCACCTGTGCATGCTGGAGACTTCCAGCATGTAATGGGGGAACCAGAGAAGGCTTCCTGGAGAAAGTGACAGAACTTGAAAAAAGGCAAGAGTGTTCAAAGCAGGAGCAGCATTCGCTAGAGCTTATAGGCATTGAGGAGTATGATGTTTGCAGAAACTATCTGCGGTTCAGGATGGATGAAGTGTGGAGTCACAGGGTCAAGGGGCTGGGATTAAAGGGCAAAGTGGGGACTATATTCTAAAGGCTTTAAGGCAGGAATCCTTAAGGTGGTCATGAGCCCTGGACCTCTTGGGCAGTCCGGTGAAGACTTTGGACTTCTTCCCAGAATAATGCCTTTAAATACATAAAAGAAAATACTAAGATTACATGGGAAATAAATTATATTGAAATGCAGTTATGAAAATATTTTTTAAAAACTAATTTGTGATATAGTAATATATGAGCTTTTTATTAATGCATTAAATAATAAGTTCTAGTGGCAGGTCTAATTACATAATTTTGAAGTAGTGCTGAGAGAAAACAATATTTCAAGATAAGTGTAATAACTGTAATGTGATGTGCAAATATCTGTGATTTCTATTGGTGACAAAGTCATGGTACTCTCCAAATTGCTGTGGATTAGATGCTCTGGATGGTGACTACATTTATAATTTCAAGAAAATGCTACATTTCAGTTAGAGGTTAGTAAAAATCAAGTCTCCCCCTCCTGCTCATTTGCTTATGATGCTCTGCTTTAAAGACTTGTTAAGGAGTGTGTAGACGGTCCTGAAGTCCTACAGGGCCCTTACCATGACCATAACCTCCTCCACAGTCCTCCGCTGCAGCTTGTTCTAGACCACAAGGCACTTCTCTCCAGAGACATCGGCTCTTCTCGAATGTAGTAAGGATACAGCTGGTCAGGACCTCAGCATTTCCCTCCTTCCTGGTCCTGTTTTCATTCCTGTTACTAGAAATACATATCTGGATCTCTCCTTTTTTTTATTTTATTTTTTTGTTTGTTTGTTTTTGTTTTTGCTTTTTAATCAGAGGGAGGACCTGCACATGGCATAGTGGTTACGATGCTGGACTCTGGTGTGGTCGACCACAGTTCAAGTCCTGGGCCTAGTGACTTGAAACCCATGTTGGGAGCACATGTGTGCCCCAAATCTCAAGAGGAGACTGGAGGAGAAGGAATTGTGGCATGGCCATCCCCTCTGGGGGGGTGATTTCTTGCTTTCTGTCTCTCTGTCTCTGTATCTCTGGTGAGCATACACATTCTGTAACAAAAATCTCTCCTGAAAAATCATCAGAGGGTACATATACTCACCAGAAAGAGACAGAGAAAGAGAGAGAGGGGGAGGGAGGAAACACCCCCAGTAGGGCATGGTCACCCTGCAACCTCTTCTCCTCTAGTTTTCTACCCTTTCAGGATTCAGGGCACAGACACGTACCCAGCTCGTTTTTTAAGTCCCCTGGGCCAGGATTCAAACCACAAGCTTGGCCACGTGGAATCAGACTCCCTTAACCACTAGGCTATGGGGCCACCCTCCCCTTCTTTTAGAAGTTGGTTAAATGTCACCTGATCAGAGAGGCCTTCCCCAGCCACCTTATGAAAACAGTAACATTCACTCTCCCCCAGCACTCATGCCCAGCCTTATTTTTCTCCATCATGCTTAGACTATCTACCATTTGTATGGTTTTGTTTATTGTCCTTTTCATCCCCCAAGAATGCTCTGTAATAGCACACACTTTGTCGGCTTTGCTCGTGCTGTCTCCCCAGCACTTGGAGCAGTGCCCAACACACAGCTCACTCTAGGAGACTCCTAGGCCCCACCCCCTTCTACTTAGCTCAATCCTTCCAGGCCTGTACCAGGCCCACCAGCTCCCTGAAGCCCTTGCCCCTGTTTCAGCCTTCTCTAAATAGGCACGTTCAGGCAGACAAGGCTGTTGAGGATGGAAACCATCCTCGCAATCCTGTTTCTCCCCACTTCCTGAGTATGCAGCAGGCATTTGTTAAGAGGTCAAAAACTCATGCACTAGTAGCCCAGGGGGCCAGGGAGTGAAAGGAGTGGGCCAGATGAGATGGGATATCCCCTTGCAGTAGGTAGATGGGTGGCCCCCCGAAAGATATGTTCATCCATTCTTTAATCCCCAGAACCTGTGACTAAAACTATTTTTCTTTCTCTCTCTCTCTCTTTTTTTTTTTTTTTTTTTTTTAGAAAAATTCTATTTGCAGATGTAATAAAGCTAAGTAAGGACCCTGAAATGAGGCATGGTCCTGGGTTATCAGTGCGGGCCCTGAATGCCATCACAGGGTCCTTATGAGAGAGTTAAAAGGGAGATGACGCAGACACACAGAGGAGGTCCTGTGAAGGCAGAAGCCAAGGCTGGGAGAGGCAAGGAGTGTGCATTCTCTCCTAGAGGCCCCAGAGGTCGCACAGCTATGCTCACTTCTGGACTTTTGGCCTCCAGAACTGAGGGAATAAATTTCTGTTGTCTTAACCCATCTAGTTCATGGTAATTAGTTACAGAAGCTGCAGGGAACTAATGGACCATCTCTAGGCTCGCTGTGGGGAAACACATGTCTAAACTAGATTCTTTTTTTCCCAAAAAAGAAACTGGAAATTCATGCTTTTATGTGAAATCACCTGATTTCTAGGTGCAGCAGTCTTGGCTCCTAGTTGTAAGCACAGAAATAAACTCTGGCTGGCGATAAATATTTTATTAGTAAGATCTTGATGAGCTCCCAGAATTGAAGAGAACTCTAAAGAACAAAACTTGTGAAAGAGAGAGGATCTAAGAGAGACAGGCCTGCTGTTTCCAGACCCCTGGAACATCTGCTTAACACACCGATGCCACTAGCCACTCATGGCCAGTTTGCTGGCCACCAGTGGACACCAGTGCTGAGGTCACACCGAAAACATGTGAGCACATGGACTTCACATCAGGAGTCAGCCCAGAGCCTGACCTCCTCACCATGGTAAGCATATCCAGGGACTCAGTAGTAAGACAAATGTTGGGGTGCTGGACATTCCAAACGGGATCAAGGCTTCCAGGCTTGCTCAAGGCCTGCAGAAAGAGACACACATTAGGTCAGGGACCAGCATATAGCACACCACTTACAATATGACGGGTCCCTTACTGTGGCATGACCAATGTGGACAGTCTTCTTTTCTCTTTTCTCTTCTCTTCTCTCCCCTCCTCTTCTCTCCCTTCCTTTCCTCTACCCTCCCCACCCCTCTCCTCTCCTCTCCTTTCCTTTCCTCTCTTCTTTCTTCTCCTCTCCTCTTCCTCTTCCTTTCACCTCCCTTACCCACCCTCCCTTCCCTTCTTCTCCCCTCCCCTCCTCTCCCTTCTTTTTCTCCTCCCCTCCCTTCTCTTTCTCCTTCCCCCCTTCCCTTCCCTTTCCTTCCTCTCTCGTCTCCTCACCTCCCCTCTTCCCTTCTCTTTCCTCCTCTTCTATTTTATTTCTTCTCTTTTCTGTTCTATCCCACCCCTATTTTGTCTCATCCTAAGTAAGATAACATAATTCCTCATGCAATAAAAGACTCCAAAAAAAATTACTAATTAAGAATTTGTCTTGGGCCAGCTCCATAGCCCAGTGGTTTAGGAAGGTTAATCTCACATGGCCAACTGCGATTTGAGTCCCAGTCCAAGCAGCTTGAAAAACAAGCAGGGCACATGTGCATGTGTGCCCCAAATTCCTGATAGGATGGGGAAATGGAGGAAAAAGAACTGTCACATGATCACACCCAATTTGAGGGGTCTCTCTAGTGAGCATAGTTGCTCTCTGACAAAGAGAGAGAGAGAGAAGGAGAAAAAGAAAAAAAAAACTTGCTTAGAGATAGATTTTTTTTTTTTTCAGAAATCAAATATAAGAATGAGCAACTTTGGGTCCCTTTTAAACTGTTATCAAGATCTACAAAGGTGTTATAAGCACAGTTTTAAAAATAATGCACTAGAGCAACTGATTCATTTAGGACATCAGGAAACATGTCATGACATATTTTTCTATGCAAAAATGCATTGCAACTCTCTTGACCCAATATTAAAAACAAACAAACAAACAGGCCACCAGCAGTATTTAGAGCAAACAAAAAATATATTTGGGCTGAATATAGTCCATGTTCTGCTAGTGTAGGGCCTCTCTTCATTCAAATCATGATATATTGATTATTGGATTGGTCAACTCAATGGCAGAAAGGGAGAATGTAGGAAGACTCAGTTTTGGCTTAGTTTTGTTTTGTTTTTCAAGATTTTTGTTATAGGGCATGTGCACTCACCAGAGAAGCAGAAAGCAAGAAATCACCCCCCCTACACGGATGGCCACACTGCAATCACTTCTCCATTCTCCTCTCTGGATCTTGGGCACACATGCACATGCGTCCGGCACAAGTTTTAAGCCATTGGCTCCAGGACTTGAACCCCAGTCTACCACGTGGAAGTTCAGTGACGTAATCATTACGTCATCTGCTGGTCCTTCGACTTAGATTTTTTAATGAGAACATTAACTCTAAGCATCTGGTACAGGGCCTGGCAAATAATAGGTGCTCAATAAACGTTGAAGTACAACTGAAAACAGATGGGTTTTCCCCATTCCTATGTTCTGTTGCAGGCGCCACTGGAGATGGGATGTGGCTGAGGATAACGGGATCCACATCCACAGGTGGCCGGGGTTCCTGCACACTCCATCCCTGCCTGCTTCCCCCTCCCAGCTCCACTTATCACCTGTCTCATAAACACCCAGCCAGGGAAGGCTTTGTTTTTGCACCAACCAGTGGCCCCTCCTTCTCTCATCTCTCATTTGGCAGTGCTTTTTGCTAAACCGCAAAACACACAAAATAAGGCTCCATGGTTATAGGATGGGGGAGAAGGAGATGGAAAAGGGGAGAGGAGGAAAGAGGAGCGTTTTCAACTTTGCCTCTAATGTCTTTGTTAATTGAACTCATCAGCTAAAATCATTTGTGGAAATAAAAAAACGGGGAGGAGAGAGAAAAGGAACTGATCATATGCAGGAAAATAACTCAGATGTGAAAATCCTTCAGACTGGGAGATTGCACTATTTATTCACCCAAGTGTCCTGCTGTGTCTCTGAAATGCAGTGATTTAATGAGGTGCTGCAAAGGTATTTGTTATTAAGAAATTCTGTCTCTGCTTATTCTCCTCCGTGTGATTAGGACGGAGCCCGGCGGAAGCTCCTACCCGGCAGGCTATTAAAGATTTAGGAGGCTGCTGCTCTCCCCATTGCGCCCCTCTTACAAGCATCTTTTGAAATGGTTCCAAAATTAAATATTGTACAAGCCGATCAGCCTTGTTTAACGCAGATGCTGAGTGAGATTTAAAAAGAAATTAGAAAAGCATTTGTGTTAACAGATGTTCTTCCTTTTCTCTCTTGGAGCTGAGATGATTGGGGCTGGGTCCCTTCCGAATGAGCCACGCTAGAGCCAAGAGGGATAAACCCTGAGTTGGCAGGGAAAGGGGGCCTAGTGAGCCAGAAGGGCCTGGAATGGACACCTGGGTCCTTGGTCTCTCCATCAGCGAGGACTGGAAGACCCCGTAAGAAGGAGCAAAGTAAGCTGCCAGCCTGCCAGTCTTTCCCCCAGAGCCCCCAAATCTTGCTGGAGCTTCCCCCAAGGGAAAGGCTTTCAGCAGATGCTTGCTGGAAATCTACAGCCATGCGAACACCACTACCCAGAGCTTGGCGGACGCCAGCAGAGGAGTGGAAGTCTCCATCCCCAAACTAAGTGAGCTGTTGGCCTCGATGTTCACAAAGTCCTCCTGAGACCCCTAACCTCGTCTCTTCATTCAGACAAGACCCACTCTGAGCCAATAAGATAGACAATAAGATAGACACCCCACTTCCTCACAGTTGGGTCATTTGCTTCTTTCTCCTGCAGTTAGCCAGGCTAACTCTTGGCAAGTTTTGCCTCTTGTCTTAAATCCTCTCTTGAATAGACTTTTTGTTCTGTCTTCGGTTAAATCCAATGGGCCATCCCTTTGTATGAATAAAACCCTCTGAGTGTCTGGCTTCTTAAAGCACCTTCCACCTACTCTGCAGATTGTTCCCCATGACCTTCTCAAGGCCCAGGAGTGGCAGTACTACTAAGGGAGGGATAGGGAACTCGAGCCAGGACCCCTGGAACAACTGCCCCAACTGATTGGCTTCAGGTATTGAGAAATAGATTGCAAGACTCTTAGCAGATGTCGTTTTGTTTGTTGTTGGGGAGACAGACACACGGCACAGAGATGAGTGACTTGCTCATGATCCCAGAGTGTCAGGACAGAATATGATGAAACCTGCTTCCCAAAGGTCCAGCTAAGTGTCTCTCTCGTTGGCTAACCCATCACATGACCCCCAAGCACAGCTCATCGCACCATCCACAAGTGTTTATCCAGTGTCTGCTGCTTGCTGGGCTCTGCACAAAGCTCTGAGGATATGGAGGGAACAAACCAGACCCTCTGGAGGGCCCTGCTTGTCAGAGAAAACAGGCACTGGACATCTTAGTATTACGGGTAATTAAACACTGATGAAAGGATTTTTTAAAAGAGATATGGGGGGACCAGTGGGTGGCATGGTGTTTAAGGCACTCCCACATGGCTGACCACAGTTTGAGTCCCAGACCAGGTGACTTGCTTTCCCACTTTCTCTGTGTGTGTGTGCGCGTGCCTAGTCGAATTAAATAAATGAATGAAAAAATAAAATTAAAAAGAGAGAGAGAGATGGGGCTCATGGGAACGTATAAGAAGAGAAATGTAATAGGTCTCGACTCCATGGATCCCCAAGGTAATGCAACTGAGCAAGAAATGCCTTTCACCAAAGTCAAGAAACTAACAGCACAGGCTAGACAGTGGTGTGGTGTTAACACACACATTCTGTGAGGTTGACCCTCATGTGAAGGCTCTGAATTCGTGTTTGGAGACCTCCCTTAATACACTGGGCATGTGTATGCCCATGATCCAGGGATGCTGGGCTGAAGGTGGATCACGGTGTCAAGACCTTACTAAGAGTAACTGTTTCTCTGTATCTCTCTGAATCTCCCTCTGCATCTCTCGCTCATGGAAGAAATATACATACATACATACATACATACATACATAATAAAGAAACCACCTGCAGATCCAGGGGCAGGCTTGCTGCCAGCTGTCTCTTTACTCCTAAACAACCAGATCCTAATGGAGGGATACTCCTCAGTCTCCCCTTAACTCTTGCCCTGACAATTGTTGAGCACCACCCTTCTTGACCCATACCCACTCCCAAACATGACGGCAAGTAGTGACATCCCACCACCACCGTCACCATCACTGGCCACTTCTTCTCTGATGTCCCAGCTCTGCCTGCCCCAGAAACAAGAAGAAAGTCCATCAGATATGAGAACCAGGCAACTTCCTAATGAAAACTCTTAGAAACAGCTGCCACTCTCCCTGTGCGCAAATGAAGAGAGGCAACCACAATCAGTCTTTTCATCATGGTTCGCTGTGTAAAATCTTCTACGTGAACAGAGCAACTGGCAGAGGGAGGCAGTGTGCTGAAATGATGGTGGGTCTAGACAGAGCTAAGAGGGGTAGGAATCCAGTGATGGAGCTGAGGGTTTGGACAAAGCTCCCTGCTTCTTTGGTTCTTATCTTCTCAGCTGTAAAGTCAAAATTAGCCCTATGTGACCCAGGACCTGGCCTTCTTCTTATGGAGGTTCTACTGTGGAGTTCACATGATAACGCCCACACCACCTTCTTGTTGTCTATATCAGGGCTCACTCACCTCTTCCTTAGCTCTAAAATGTCCCAGTGGGCATAAGAATCACCTGAGGAGAAATAACTAAAATAGATGCCCAAGTGCCACCATAGAGATTCTGGTTCAACTGATCTTGGTAAGGACGCTGACACCAGTTTTCAGTCAATTTAATGGCCAGATCATTCTGAGAACATTACTTAACATGTTAGTAGGACTGGAGCTCCTCCCTGGAGGCAGAAGAAACCTTCTAGGCCAGTGATCCCCAACCTTTTTGGCACTAGAGACTAGTTTCATGGAAGACAATTTTTCCACAGGCTGGGGCTGGGAGGATGGTTTGTGAGAACACACAACCTACATCTCTTGCATGCACAGTTCACAATAGGGCTCTTGTTATGAGAATCAAATGCCACCCTCTAACAGGGGGTGGGGCTCAGACAACAATGTGAGCAATGGGGAGCAGCTATAAATACAGATGAAGCTTCACTCATTCACCTGTCACTTACTGCCTGCCATGCAGCCCAGTTCCTGACAGGTCATTGATTGGTGCCAGTCCAGAACATGGCCAAGGATTGGGGACCCCTGTTCTAGGCTTTCCCTCCATGGGTCCTACTACTGAGTACTTTCAAATTCCAGTAATATGAAGAAGTTAAGTAGTATTACAACTCTCAGGTATCTATTTGTGCTTTCTTCTAATCTAAAGTGCCACTTTCTTCAATCACTCTCTTCTTCAAATAGCTGCTCTGTGAGGTCTCCCACATCTCCTGCACCCCAGTCAGTCAACCTCTCCACAGCAATCATCACTTGTTTGTCTCTGTAGCTCTTAGTGACTTCTGTCTTGCCTTATACAGATTATAAATTCTGTAACAGGGAAACTGTGTCTTACTCATCTTTTCATTCCCCTTACACCAAAGCCTTGCATAATGATTTTAAAATAATAGGGGGACCAGCAGTTGATGTAATGGCTATGTTGCTGGACTCTCATGTAGTCGACTGCAGTTCGAGTCCCAGGCCTGGTGGTGTAAACTCACGACAGGTGTGTGTGCATGCGTGCCCAAGATCCTGAGAGGAGAATAGAGGAGAAGGGATTGTGGTGTGGACATCCCCCCGGTGGGGGGGGGGGAGGCTTGATTTCTCGCTTTCTGTCTGTCTGTCTCCCTCTGTCTTTCTGGAGAGTGCACACGCCCTATAGCAAAAGAAAAAAAAAAAAAAACTTTCCTAAATAAATAAATAAATAAAAGAGGCTCAAAGTCTTTAGGAAAAGACAGTAACAAACAAGAAATATTAGAGAATTATATAAAATACATATGTTTTAGAAAGGTAAAATAGCCTAGCCTCATACAGGCAAAAGAGTTTTAGCCCAGGAGTCAGAAGAGTGGGATCCGGGTGCTAGCTTTGCCCAAATTGGACAGACCTGTGAACAGCTCTGGGCCCTGGTTTTTTCCATCTGTAAAAGGAAGTGGCTGGACTCCACCATCTCTGGGCTGCTTCTCGAGCTCTAGTGTTCTGTTTCTCTTATTTCAAGCCCCTAATTGCTTCTAGGCATTCAAAGCAGCAGCCCTGGCTCTGTGTTAAATGAAGAATCAGCACATGAAGAAAATCAGTGCTTCATGCTTTTACAGCCCGGGACATGGCTGGAAAAGTACCAGGACACTGGGGAGAGGAGTTTTCCCTTCCCTTCTAAAAATATGTATATCTACATTGTACCCTCATATACATTCATCTTCCTTTGTCTGTCTTCAACCTCTACCCTCATGTTTCATAAAACCTAGGAAGTCGCCAAAGTTATGCCAATGATGCCTTTGAAGTGGTCCAGAATACACGAGGATCAAAACAAAACTATACTAGGTGGAATTCTATTTAAAAGTCTCATGATGCAAACTCTTCCCTGCTTTTATCTAGAGGGGAAAAATGAAAACTTGTTTTGCTGCTATTACAAAACTACTGGTTTAGCTTCTCTCTTGGCTGGGTATTCCTAGAGCTCAGATCAGGAGATGTGGTGTTGGCAATCAGTTTAGAGACTAATGAGCTATGGTAAACCCTGCTAGCTGCTTCCCAGTAGCTTCTCTCTCCTGTTTTCTTTGTAATGGAACAGAATCTTTACTTTTACTTAGGCACAGACTAAATTCTGGCCAGTGAGATGGAAGTGTTGTGTGAAACTTTCAAAAAGTCTCCTTAAAGAGAAAGACCTCGTCCTTTCAGCTACTGGATATAATGGCTGGAGCTCCTGGAGCCATTCTGGGCTGTGAGGTGAACTCCAGCAGAAAGTCACATATACTAACAAAGTGACATGATGGAAAGTCTCTCTAACACTGTGGAGCTGCCATACTGCTGATTTATTTTACATCAGAGTGGTCTTCTACATTGCTTCTGATTTATTTTACATCTGATTTGCTTGTTTCTGATTTATTTTTCATCAGAGATTAGTCTTAACATTTTTAAGTCACTGCTTTTTGCATGTCTGTTGCAGCCAAACTTGGCCCTAACTGACATTGCCCTGGCAGTGAAGATCCTCCTGGTAGACTCCTGGGTCTACTATTAGAAAGTTGACCATGACCTTTATCAAGTGCCTACATTTTCTGGCCTGAATTTCATTATCTATAAGATGAGTCTAGGTGGTGAAAGGAATGAATTAGTCTCAAAATCCCCTTCAATTTCTAGTTTTTCTTTTTAAAAAAAAATAATTATTTTCTTTTAACTTTATTTATTTATTTATTTTGATTTGACCAGAGAGGGACAGAATGAAAGAGAGGGAAAGTGAGAAAGCAAGCCACCGAGTCCAGGACTTGAACCACAGTCGGCCATGTAGGAGTCCAACACCCTTAACCACCACACCACCTATTGACCCCTAATTTATTTTTTAAGTATTTTTTTAAGAATTATTTAATTAATTATATCTATTATCATTGTTATTATTATATTTGCTATAGGGAATACATGTTTGCCAGAGAGAAACAGAGAGAGAGAAGGAAAATGTGAAAGCAAGCTGCCAGGTCCAGGATTCAAACCATAGCCTGCCATGTGGGAGTCCAGCACCTTAACCACCACCCCACCTGCTGGCCTTAATCCCCTTCAACTTCTAAACTATATATTCTTGAAGATGATCCTGTGATGTGGAATTGGCCAGTTGGAGAACCTGGCTCTAGAGTTATCAGTGAGAGCATGTTTTCATCAGCAGAAATGCCATGAAAGCCCCTAGGTAAGGGGCCACCAGAGGCACTCAAGAAGCCCAAGGCCACAGACAATGGAACTGGATGAACCTGAGCCCCAAGGCCACAATTTACTAACTCTGGGACCTTGGACAAGTCACTAGTCCTCATCCTTAAAATGGGGCAAACAACACCAAACATCACAAGGATTTGGGTGGACATGGGAGTATAAACATCGAGCTCTCCCAGGAGACCAAAGTCATGCCATTAATCTACACAGATTGTGTCAAAGCAAATTAGATGCCTGGAGACAAGGCCAGATACACTGAGCCAGTGCCCCCTGTCCTCATGGGTCCCAGGATAGGGTCCATCTTTTTGTTGGCTCTACACTGGGCCAGTTAGTGGAGAAAGACAGTCCAGGTAATATTCTACTCCATAGCAGAAAAGAAGTAGGGAAGCACAAGAGGAAGAAAGATAAAATAGAGGAGCTGAGATTTGGGCTTGGGAGCACTTCAGCCAAGAAAAACAAATATCTTTATTGGCCCTGGACAGTCTGCCAATCAGCCACAAAATTACCAGCTTCTCTCTCCTCCCAGAAGGGCCTCCGTGGCTGCACACAAAAGCTGCCGAAGGAACTTCGGGACCTGGAGAATAAAAGCCCCTCTCTGCTGAGCACGGGCTGATTTGCAATGCATTGCTTCAGCATAATTTCCCAACTCTGCAGCCACACAAAGGCGTTTCTGTCCCTATCTGTGAGTTTAATAATTTCCATTTCGCGTACACCTTGCATTCAAAACGCATCATCCGACATGGGCCTGGGCTGGGCGCTGGCCTCAGGCCTCAGGCCTCAGGCGTGTCAGTTGCCCTCTCCAGGGCCCCAGGCAGGAAAACCACTTATTAGACAATGTAGCCTCTTCCAAGGATGCAGCCATCCACAGGAGGCTGCCTGACCTCCTTGAAATACGTTGAACTTGCCCTTCACAACCCTTTTCTCCATTTTATTCATTTATTTATTTCATACAGCACCTACTATGCAGTTGACATTGTCCTAGGTGCTCTGAGGCCTGGTTTCTGATCACTAGTAGCACAGCATGGATGAGTGTGTGAGTATGTGTATGTCAAGGGAGACAGTGAGTTGGATTCAATATGTGAAGTGCACTTGACCAGAACTGCGTGAAGGTCGGTAACATGTCTGTTTAGATGTTCTTGTTATCACTAACATTTGACAATATCTGCACTTAATAAGTGCTCAATTATATTTGATGAATATCGAGTGAAAAAACAATAAGTGAACACCAAAACCTGCAAGTGTAGCAAAAAGAGATTTGGATTATTTTACTCTGTTTGGTGGAGAGGAGAACAGGGGAAAGCACATGTCACTGGAGCCCTGAAAGCAAAGATGGCTGTTGAATTGGCCTTGGAGGAATATAGAAGTAAAATTCCATGGAAAGAGAATGAAGGAAGAAATTCCCACCAGGGCCAGCAGGTGGTATGGAGATTAAAGTGCTCTATCCCACAGGGCTGGCGGAGTGGTTTGAGTCCTGGACCTGGCAGCTTAAAAACTGTGCCAGGTGTCTGTGCATGTGTGCCCAAAATCCCACGAGGAGACTAGAGGAGAAGGGATTATGGCGTGGCCATCTCCCAGGCGGTGATGTCTGTCTCTGTGTCTCTCTCTCTCTGGCAAGCACACACACCCTATAGCTAAAAACAAACAAACAAACAAACAAACCTACCCACTACTCCAGAGGAAAGAGCCTCTGCAACAGCAGAAAGAGGGTTGAGAGAGTCCTGAGGCCACTTAAAGCTGAGGTTAGAAGAGCAAGTTGGAAAAGTAGATCAGCATCCAGAATCCAAGGCCTCACTCCTATACCAGACCAGGAACAGGAAAGGGGTCAGACAGACTTAAGCTTGTGCCCTGGCTCCATCACTTAGCCATGTGACGTTAGACAAGATACCTCACCCTGCTGAGCCTCAGCCTTCACCTCCGTTGAGATCTGGTTACTGCAGGTACTTACCTTCCAGCCTCAGTGCTAGGATGGCAAGAGATAGTAACACACATAAAGCACAGCTCAGCACCGGGCCCAGAGGATTCGTTAGGTCACCAGTGGAAGCCAGAACTTGCTAACGGGGAGCCTGCCTATTGCAACCCAGGTGTGGAGTAGACAAGGTTCTCCAGAAACACAGAACCAATAGAGTATATATAGATATACAGAAAGGGATTTATTATGAGGCATTGGTTTCTGCAACTGTGGAAGCTGAGAGAGCCCCTTATATGTCACCTGTAAGCTGGGAGCCCAGGGAACATGGTGGCATCGTTCCATTTCAAGCCTGAAGGCCTGAAAACCAGAGGAGCCAATGATCTAAGTTCCAGTCTGAGTTTGAAGGCCCAAGAACCTGGAGTACCAATATCAGAGGGCGGGAAAAGATGGATGTCCCAGCTCAAGCAGAGAGCAAATTCACCCTTTCTCTGCGTTTTGTTCTCATTGAGCCCTCACCAGATTGAAAGACAGCCACCCACACCAGGAAGGAGATCATGTTTACTCGACCCATAAATCTGAATGATAAAATCTACTAGAAACATTTTCATGGATACATCTCCAAAATTATGTTTTACCAGTCATCTGGGCATCCCTTAGCTTAGTCAAGTGGACATGAAATTAACTACTACAAGGAGGCTCTGAGACTGGGCGAACTGTGTGCTCTTACAACCTCCCATCGTCCCCTGTCCTCTCTAGCTTTAGCACACGTCGGCAATATCTGCTGCCACCACCCTCCACCTCAGCCCTCCAGAAAAGCTGGCCCAGCATAAGCAAAGGTACTAGACACCGAGGGCTGTGAGCAAATCAAATGCTGGCTGCCACCAGTCGGGAACAAGTTAAGTGAAGTATCCTGAGATAGCTGCTGGGGATGGTGTGAAATCCAGGCATTTTTCTGAGCAGGCTGCCCACACCCTTTCTCAACTGGCTCTTCCTCACATGCGTTCCATCTTTCAGACTGTGAGGAAAGAGTCTCCACCTTCCTCTTCTTCTCCACTAGCCATGGCAGAGATGGCCTTCTCACTGATTCCAGTGAGTTATTCTCATCTTTCTTGGCATTCCCCAGGATACCCATCCCAGGACTGAGCCCAGAGTCAAATGGGAAGTGTTAGAACTAGAATAAATCCTTAACCTGACCTTCATCGGTGCATATGAGAAGACTGAGACTCCGAAAGGTCATACGTGACCAGCTTCAGCTTCAGGAGCGCGTGCTCATCAACACAGTTGCTGAGTCTCGGCAGGTTCAGGCCACATGAGGAGCTGAGTTTAATTCCAAGCCCACCCTAACAGCTGAGGATACTTCTGTAGTTTCAGTAATTTGGGAGGCTGAGGCAGGATAATCATGATGTAGCAAGAACCTGTCTAAAAAAAAGAAAAGGAAGAAAGAAAAGGAAAAAAGGGATCTTGTGACCCACCAAAGTCACACACTGAGCTGTGATAGAGGTGGTGAGCACTCGACTCTGGTTAGGTGGCTCTGTCTGTATCAGCTAGGAAGTTTCTACCTACAAGTGACAGAATGCCCAGCTCCAAAGGGCTTAAGCAATAGCACTTAAAATCTGATATAACAAGAAGCCCTGCTTATGCATTCAATCAATATCAAGAACCTGGGGTCGTCCCCTCTTTGCTCTGCCATCTTCAGTGTGTTGACAATGGTCCTTAGGCTTGCCTCCTCATGGTGAAAAAGTGGCTGAGTAATTCTAAGCATCATGTCCTCACATAGTAATTCCTCTAAGAAAGTAGGATGCCCTTTCTTTGTGCCCATTTTAGTGTACGTCTCCTAAAAATCCCCTGCTGGTTCCACTGAGTCTCACTGGTTAGTATTACAAGTAGAGTAGACCAAGGTATATGGGTGCAGGGGAGCTGAAAAAAATCCTTCCAGCAAAGAAAAAGGTTGGGACTGGCTAGACTGCAGGCTGCCACAAGCTGGACATACTGCTGTAGAGACCCTGGTTCTCAACTTACCGGGGACAATGAGGTGACAGCTTCTGCTAGAATGCATTTGTTACAGCCTGTCTTTGATTTATTCCATCTTTGCCAAGAACTCAGGCCCAGAGCTAAGCAGCCAAGATTGATCCAGGACTAGCTATGTCAGTGGAGCTAGCAGCTTATCCCCACTGAGCCTCAATTCACTCTGCCACTCGAGAGCTGCAGTGGCGGCCTACACCACTCTGCACTCCCGACACTTAACGTAATACCCCAACACATAGTAGAGACTCAAAAAATGTTGAGCAAATGAATAAAATCCATAAACCTGAAATAATTATCCCCCTCTTAGGGGGCTGTAATTGGAATCCAGTTTGACAATGTAGAAAAAAGCATTTTGTTAAAAGTGCAAGGAGGTGTTAATATCTTCATTATTTCCCTCTCTTTCCTCCCTACCTCAAAATATCTGACTACATGGAAAAAAAAAAAAAAGTTCCATGCAAGATTTACACAGCCTGGCTCAGAAAACTTGGGAGCTCCTGAGTAAAGGAGAAAATGTTACAAAATAAGGGCCAGGTCAAGTCTGGTTCAGTTGCCTCAAGCTGCCATAGATCTGCCACAATAGAATACCATGGACTAGGTGGCTTAAATAACACATTTCTTTTTTTTTTTTTCTTTGTTTAATTTTTTTTGCTCTTGGCACCTGTGCTCACTGGAGAACAACAGCGACAGAGAGAGAGAATGAGAAGTCTCCCCCAGGGAAGATGGCCATGCTCCAGTCCCTTCTCCCCAATCTCCTCCTGGGATTTTGGGCTCACATAAACAAGTACACAGTGCGATTGTCAAGCCACTGGGTGGGACTCAAACTGTGAAATCAGCCATGTAGAATCTAGCCACCTTAACCTCCATGCCACCTTGCTAGCCCCAAACTTATTTTTCTTATAGTCATGGAGACTAGAAGTCTAAACTCAAGGTGCCATCAGAGTTGGTTTCTGGGGAGGTCTTTCTTCCTGGATTTCAGATGGCCTCCTCACAGTGTCCTCACCTGGACTTTACTCTGTTCAGGCATCAAGAGACAGAGTGGTCTCTGGTGTCTTTTCTTCTTCCTCTAAAGCTATCAGTCCTATCAGATTAGGGCCCCATCTTATGACCTCATTTAGACTTCATTGCTTCCCTAAAGGCCCTGACTCCAAATCTAGTCACACTGTGGGTGAAGGGTTCAATATATGAATTTGGGAGGGGCACAATTCAATTCACAATAGCAGTCACATTGTGTTAGGACCCACCTTAATGACTTTACTTAAACTTGACTACCTCTGTAAAGACTCCATCTTCAAGCAAGGTCATATTCTGAAATATTGCAGGGACTTCAACAAATAAATTTCAGAGGAATTCAGTTAAACCATAACAAGGTCTAACGAGAGTTCTAGAATTATCTCTCTGGCCTTGAGACCTTCAACATAGCCTGCCCTACCATGATCTATGCCACAGCAGAATGTCAGCATGACAATGTCATCTGTCCAGGAACATTCTCAAATCTTATCAACTGACCCTGCCACCCTTGGTATTACTCCCAGGCTCACCTATCTCCAACTCTCTACATCGGCATCTGTCATTGTTTTTTTTCTCTGTCCAAGCCACCAGCACAAGCATCTGGTTGCCCATTTCGACTCTAAGTTCTGGTTTACTAACCTTGGCTTTCTGCTAAGCAAAAGGATCTTTATATCCCTTTGATTTTGCCATAATTTATCAGGATAGATTAGATCATGCTACAGTCACTAACAATTCCAAAATCTCAGTCACTTAAGATAATAAACTTGGGATCAGCAGGTGGCATAATTTACATCACCGGACTCCCACATAGCAAACCGCAGTTCGAGTCCTAGACTCTGCAGCTTAAAACTCAAGCCAGGTACATGTGCAAGAGTGCCCAAAATCCCGAGAAGAGAATGGAGGAGAAGGGACTTGGGTGTGGCCATCCCCCTTGGGGGGGGCGGGGATTTCTCACTTTCTGTCTGTCTCTCTCTCTAGTGAACACACATGCCTAATAGCAAAATTTCTCTCTTAAAAAAAAAAAAGGAAACTAATTTTCCACTAGTCTACATACCCAACTGGGGGTGGGGCTCTACTCCACACAGTCACTCATGGAGGCAGGCTGGTATAGGTTTGACCAGATTATGACATCACTGTTTTTGGAGTCTCTGTAGGGGTTCGGGAGAACATGAGGAGTGCACATTTAAATGCTCACAATTCATCTCTGGTTACACTCTATTGACTACAACTAGCCACTTAATCCTGACTAACTTTTTCACGTGAACAGGAAAGAGAAGAGATTTGGAAAGATTGGTAAGCACTAATAACATCTATAAAACTCATATCTTCCTCTAATTGCCATGAGCCCTCCTCAGCGAGGAAAACCCCTCTATCACCTTCTTCCTCTCCCCTCATAGAACTAGAATTTATACCTAAGCACATTCTCTACCTACATTTACAACGACAGGGGAAGAGTCACCCATTATTTCTGAGTCTTTTTTTTTTTTTTTTTGCCAGAGGGTACATGCGCTTGCCAGAAAGAAACAGAAAAACAGAGAGAAGAGTGAGAAACCATGCTCAATGGGGCATGGTCATACTGCAGTTCCTTTTCTTCCATATCTCCACCCTGTCGGGATTTGAGGCAAGCATGTACATCCACCCAGTGTGTTTTTCAAGTTGCCAGGGCTGGAATATGAATTACAGTCAGCCATGTGGAATCTGGCTCCCTTAATTACCAGGCCATGGCCCCTCTGAGTCACTGATTTCAGCAGTTTTCTAATAAGCCTCTCAGCAATGAAAAGGGGTGACTCCAAGTCTCAACTCCCCAGAAACTAGAAGTGGTTCCACCTGTCTAGTGCCTGAATTCCCCTATCCTCTCCTGTAGCAAAGTGTTCAGTGGTGGAGCACACCAAAAGGAAACTATATATATAATCAGCCCCACCTATACTGCCCCCAGCTCCCAGGATGGCCTGAGCTGGCAGTACTTACATGCACCCATTGTATCCTCCTCCCAGAGCTCCCGTCCCACTTGGCCAAGGGACCTAGAGATAAATAATTCAGGCCAAGACATGCTGCCGTGCTGCTGCTGTTGCTGGGGATTTAGTGCACACATCGCTCATGCTCCTCTTGCTGCCACAAGAAAAATTACAAATTGATCCACAGGACCTGACTCCCTGCTCATACTTCTCCTGGGCTGCCGTTGCTTCTTCTCTCTATAAGTAATGGCTATGCTGGTGACAGGAGGATTTAGGTCTGGTATGGGGAGGCGGGAGATGTTGGGGGTGGTAAGCGAAGAGTATGACAAGAGTGGACTATGGAAGGAGGAGAGATTAGATAGCTGAGACTTGACCACAATGCAAAATGCTGGCACTCAGCCGCTTGATCCCATGGAGAAATCAGGCAAGTACCTTGCTGCTCAGCGGGCAGGGTGTTAGCATTAGAGTAAGGACCCTTGAATGCTAACATTAGTCATCATTCCTTGAGCCTTTATTATGTGCTAAGCATTGTTCTAGGTGCTTTATATGCAACAACTCAGTTGAACTACTTAGAATTAGGCTTCACTGGGAGTGACAGTAAACCAAAAATAACAGAGGTCTGGACATTTATTTTAGCTCCAGAATAAACTGTCCAGAGCTGCTTTGCACATCACAGGATTTAAAGCCCAGGTTCCTTCTGTCTTGTTGCTCTGCCTGCCTAGCCTCCACTTCCAAAGTCAAAATCAATCTTATCCTTCAAGTTCCTTAATACACATTAATCACATTCTGCCTTGTATTCATATTAAGTGTTTGTCTATCAGCTATCACAGAGACTCCTTAAGGGAAGGGCTGTATGTTTAATTCATCTCTACCTGGTGCCTAATACCATGCCTGGCATTAAGGTTGATGTTTAGCAAATAACCGCTTATCATTTTAGGTAAAATACAATCCTTTCCTTTACTCTATCATCATTACTAAAAACAAAAACAGACAAACAAAAAAACCTGTTAATTCACTGTTACATGCACTTAACACTCATAATTCAGGACAAACAGACAAGGCATCCACTCTCCAGAAACTTAATAGTGTAAATTTGGGAGAATTGGAAATGGAAAGAGTAACACTTGCCTCTTCCCCCCTCTTACCTGGAGAAGCGAGACTCTGTTCTGGTGGAGGAACCCTGTGTGGGCTTCTTGCCAGAGGAAATGACTTTCTGCCTCCTGAGGAGAAAAAAAACAGAGCTGCAACCAAGAATAGGAAGTCGCAGTTCAGCATCCTTCATGGACCCACCACCCCCCGGAGCTGACGTGGCTGAGTGGTTCAGGCAGAGTTCATCCTAAGTGACTCCCTCATCACCCCACTCTCAGCCCATTCTTTGCGGCATTTGCAATTTCTCTGCTCCGGGGGTCAAGTCTCCAGTGTGCCCTCCCTGAGTAATTGTGAAATTATTATGGTTGGTGATTTTAATTTAAATTGGATGGAGAAATGTCATACT
This sequence comes from Tupaia belangeri chinensis, assembly GCF_000334495.1. Classification (NCBI taxonomy): domain Eukaryota; kingdom Metazoa; phylum Chordata; class Mammalia; order Scandentia; family Tupaiidae; genus Tupaia; species Tupaia belangeri. The sequence goes on along the minus strand of NW_006159756.1, from coordinate 3,751,374 downwards.
GCGGTCGACTCATTTGCTATGGATTTTCACTTAACCAAATTGATTAGTCAACCAACTAGACTTAACTTGAGAGTTGTAATCATTCATTATTAGATCTCATTTTTCCCAACGCACCCAGATGATGTCAAGAAATTAAAACTGCAGCAAAAACTTCAGCAGCGTCATCTCATCAAGGCAGTGGGGTCTGGCTGAAAGGCCTCAGAGCAGGAAAAGTCTGTGGAAATCCATGAGGAGCCGAGTTCCTGGCCAAGCACTGCCAGAAGGAAGGAGCTGAGAGTGCATCAGGAGGAAACCAGGCTATCAGAAACAGTTATTATTCCTCCCCTCCATCCATGTCAAACTTCTAGTCATCCTTCTGGATTCTTCTCAAATGCTACCTGTAAAGCCTTCCATGACTTCCCAGGCAGAGTAATTTCTCACATTTCCCCCTTCTGTAGTGTATCTCTATTACAGGAATTAGCATGGTTTTGTATAATTATTGTTTAAATATCTTTTCTAAACTATAAGCTCCTTAAGGCCAGGATCAGGTTCGAAGTCATATTCTGGCTCTTATCACTGGGCTTAGCACATTAATGCCTCTCAGTCAGCTGAATGATTGAGTAAATCGTCCAAGGGACAATCCATGTGTTTAGACACTAGGATGGATTCTGTGGGCAAAGCGAAATTCACCAATATTGGTTTTTCAAAACTGCAAGAGTGGGAGAAAAATGGCTCTGCTGCTACACATACGGATAGAATCCAGAGGTTAAAGTGGGCTTGATGCTGAGCACACCACCCCTGTACACACCAACTGCCAGCACAGCTAATGTGACTGTTGATTTCTTCACTAACACTGAGGGATGTAATCAGAGCAGAGGTGACAGTCACTCTGCTGCTGCCCTGGACAGACTAACCCTGGAGTTTCAGCTTAGAAGGACACTGTTGATTGAAATCTGGGAAAAGAGGTGTGGTATGGGCAGGGGTGGCTTTGTAGGCATGTAACCTGTGCAGTTGCTCAGAAGAGTCCTAAGGTTTAACACTAGCCATTGTCACCATCTTGAAATTCTTAAGAATTTTTGAACAAAGGGTCCTACATTTCATTTTGCATTTAGAAGTCTTACAAGTTATGTAGCTGGTCCTGCACTTGGTGAGGGACTTGAAACTATGCCATATGAGCTATGGCTGGAGAAACTAGGATATCTGATCTAGAGAAGAGACTTTTCAGTGGCAACATCCTAACTATCAACATCTTCAAAGGCCTAAATAGAGTCATGAGGAAGAAGAATGAGACTGTTTCTGGGCTGCCCCAGAGGACAGAACCAGAACCACTGGGTTGAGGCTTATACGGTTTTGGTGGTGGTGGTGGAGAGTAGACTATGATTGTTTGAAAAAGATAATTGAATGGCAATCTGAGGTCTATGGCCAGAGATAGTCAAGTTGGAACTACATTTGGCATAGGGGATTATAGAGGCAGAGGTTTAAGCATCAGATGGAGTTGAACTGAAGGATTCATAAATTCTTTCCACTTCTTTGATCCTATACTTCCAAGACTAGGCAGCCCTCTTTCTTTCTTTTTTTTTTTTTTTTTTAGAGAGAGACTTTTGGTATAGGACGCATGCACTCACCAAAGAAACAGAGGACAGAAGTCAAGAAATCACCCCCCAGGGAGGGATGGCCATACCACAGCCCCTTCTCCTTCATTCTCCTCTTGGGATGTTGGACACACACACACACACACACACACACACGCCCAGTGTGAGTTTTTAAACCACCAGGTCCAGAACTTGAACCTTAAATTACTACATGGGAGTCCAGCAACGTAACCATTACACCATCTGCTGCTTCCTAGGCAGCCATCTTTCTAAAGCAGAGCAGGGCCAAGAAGAAGGGAGTACAGAGGAGCAGAGTGGAGAAAACCTACTACCCAAGTAAGTGGATGTAGATCTATGACCTTGATACAATGGTGCTGCCAGAGGTAAATGGCAGCAACTTCGCAGCTGATCCTCTTCCTAAGGTTTTTCTTGACAGTGCTTCTTCCCATTGCCTGTGGGAAGGTTTAGCATTCATTGCAGCACTTTCCTACTCTACCCCAGCCTACAAAGCACACCCCAAATGGCTGTAACCTCTTGCATGGGGTATATTTGAGAGCCAAAGAGTTAGAAGTAGCTAAAGAGAGGTTAACTCCATTATCAGCCCTCAAAGTTGTCCTAAGTGGCTTTGATCCAGAAAGATCCAGGGAGTTTTAACACATGAAAAATAAGTTCCGGACCAACAGCTTCCTTCCTGGCTCCTAGAATCATTTTTCCAGCCCTGCTGTCTACACACCCCATGGGAGCTATTCATTAACGAGGGTGAGAAGTGCCTAAATTACACCTCTGGTTCATGTCCAACTCATTCAGATGGTAAGAAAGTGAGATAACTCACTCTCGCATCATTTCGATTATTATCATGGAGTCATTTCCCCTTCAGCACAGAGAGGCCATTGACCAAGGGACCCAAACTGCATCTCTCCCCTTTCATTTCTGCATCCTATACCTGACCCCTGGGCCTCTCCTTTTCATTCTTTTTTTTTTTTTTTTAATCAATGAAACCTTTGTTTCCCCTTCCTACCTGGGCACCTGATCTTATCCGTCTCTGTCTTTTTTAAGATCAACAGCACTGAGCCCTTCCAGGGTTCCATGGTCTTTTCGCTTGGGAAGGAGAGCAGTTTCATGCCTCTTCCTAAGGTTTTTCTTGACAGTGCTTCTTCCCATTGCCTGTGGGAAGGTTTAGCATTCATTGCAGCACTTTCCTACTCTACCCCAGCCTACAAAGCACACCCCAAATGGCTGTAACCTCTTGCATGGGGTATATTTGAGAGCCAAAGAGTTAGAAGTAGCTAAAGAGAGGTTAACTCCATTATCAGCCCTCAAAGTTGTCCTAAGTGGCTTTGATCCAGAAAGATCCAGGGAGTTTTAACACATGAAAAATAAGTTCCGGACCAACAGCTTCCTTCCTGGCTCCTAGAATCATTTTTCCAGCCCTGCTGTCTACACACCCCATGGGAGCTATTCATTAACGAGGGTGAGAAGTGCCTAAATTACACCTCTGGTTCATGTCCAACTCATTCAGATGGTAAGAAAGTGAGATAACTCACTCTCGCATCATTTCGATTATTATCATGGAGTCATTTCCCCTTCAGCACAGAGAGGCCATTGACCAAGGGACCCAAACTGCATCTCTCCCCTTTCATTTCTGCATCCTATACCTGACCCCTGGGCCTCTCCTTTTCATTCTTTTTTTTTTTTTTTAATCAATGAAACCTTTGTTTCCCCTTCCTACCTGGGCACCTGATCTTATCCGTCTCTGTCTTTTTTAAGATCAACAGCACTGAGCCCTTCCAGGGTTCCATGGTCTTTTCGCTTGGGAAGGAGAGCAGTTTCATGCTCACACTCACTGCAGGGACTGATAGTGCAATGGTGCCCTCCTCCCATCCCCACTCCCCCCCCACACACACACTACCACCACCAACAACAACTGCAGACAGACTCCAACAACTGCCATCATTTCGGGGAGAGCAGAAGGCAGAGAGGAAGGGGAGCAGAACAAAGGCTTTATTCAAACCCTTAAATGCTAGAATCTCCAAAACGCTTTTAACAGAGACCATCATTCCCCTCCAAGAATCAATGCATTTTAATTCATACAAAGATATTTGTCTGCTGCTCCATTCCTTCGAGGCGCAGAGACACGTTTAACAAAACAAGTCAGCCTCGCGTGGAGACAAACGTGCCGGCTTCTCCCTGAAATTACTGGAAGTTCATTTTCAAAAGCCGTCCTGTTTTCTGGGAATCAATGCATATCAACTAAAATCAATAGCTTCTCCGTGCGGATGGGCTGAGACACCAAACTGATCTAGCGTTCCAGTGCATTTGTATCCAAATCTAGACGTTCTCAACAAGTCAATGAATTTAAGCGTCTGCCAGTGTCTTTTCACTTAAAACTAATCTGTTTGCTGATCGGACTGTACATTTCCAGAGTGTGTAGTAATATACTCTGTGTGTTTACCAGATCCAATGTACATTAACTCAAATCAAAATATTTCCACTTAACTTAAAATCAAGTTTGTCCCAACTTTAGCAGTGCTCATGGGAATTAACTCTAACCCACCTCTCCAAGAGACCAAGACTTGATCTCCTCCTCCTGGCCTTGCGTGGTCATACTAGGGTTGACTAATATGTTCTGGAACAAAGTACTTGCTACTTCTCTGAACCATAAACTTCAGGATTAGATGGGATACTGTGGGTTCCTTTGTTTTATCCCTCTGCTTTCAAATTCTAGATGCCCCTACAACTATTCTACAGAAGTGATCCCTTCTTCCATTCTTGGAAATCACCTAGAAAAGTCTCTGCAGTCCTTCATTCCTATAGAGCAGATGTTCAGCCAATGACTCTTCTCTAACCAGTCACATGTAGAGCACCTATGATATGCAAGGCTCCGTGGAGATTCAGAAAGTAAAAGCAGTCTCTGCATTCTAGGAGTATAGTGTCTAGTAGTGGAGGGCCCCTAACTCATGTTCAGAAGATTAGTTAACAATTTCCTTTGAGAGGTTTTTGCTATAGGATGTGTGCACTCACCAGAAAGAGAGAGAGAGATAGAGAGACAGAAAGTGAGAAATCACCCCACCCCCGAGGGGATGGCCATGCCGCAATCCCTTCTCCTCCATTCTCCTCTCAGAATCTTGGGCACACACACACACACACACACACGCACCTGGTGTGAGTTTAAGCCACCAGGTCTGGGACTCGAACCGTGGTCGACTACATAAACTTCAGGATTAGATGGGATACTGTGGGTTCCTTTGTTTTATCCCTCTGCTTTCAAATTCTAGATGCCCCTACAACTATTCTACAGAAGTGATCCCTTCTTCCATTCTTGGAAATCACCTAGAAAAGTCTCTGCAGTCCTTCATTCCTATAGAGCAGATGTTCAGCCAATGACTCTTCTCTAACCAGTCACATGTAGAGCACCTATGATATGCAAGGCTCCGTGGAGATTCAGAAAGTAAAAGCAGTCTCTGCATTCTAGGAGTATAGTGTCTAGTAGTGGAGGGCCCCTAACTCATGTTCAGAAGATTAGTTAACAATTTCCTTTGAGAGGTTTTTGCTATAGGATGTGTGCACTCACCAGAAAGAGAGAGAGAGATAGAGAGACAGAAAGTGAGAAATCACCCCACCCCCGAGGGGATGGCCATGCCGCAATCCCTTCTCCTCCATTCTCCTCTCAGAATCTTGGGCACACACACACACACACACACACGCACCTGGTGTGAGTTTAAGCCACCAGGTCTGGGACTCGAACCGTGGTCGACTACATGGGAGTCCAGTGACATAGCCACTATGCTGTCTACTAGTCCAAGTCAACAATTATTTATTGACCACCTACTTGTTCAGATTCTGTGCCAGACACAGGGAAGCAGTGATGATGATTTCAGACAAAGTGTACTCCCTATAATCCATCCCCCTCCAAGAGAAACCCTGAGTAAATGGATATTAAAAAAAACAATTCTTAATTATAGCAAAGGGCTACAAAGGGAGAAATTAAGGGCTAGAGGAGAAAATAATAGCATCTCAAAAGGTGGGGAAGGAGGCGGGAAGAGACCATATCTAGCAGGCACCAGAGCTTCTACCAGGACTTGCATCTTTACTTACACGAAGTTATCTAATCCTTCCAAGTCTAGAAGGAATTATGGCAATGCCCATTTCACAGGCGGAGAAACTGAAACTCACAGCTTGCTGAACTGCTCTGCAAGAAAACTGGTAAGTGGCACTTGTCCTCTGGTGGTAAAACCTCAAGAGGCAGAACCATGATTTAAGCCTAGGACCCTCAGATTCCAGGACGATGCCCTCCCAGCTCTGCCGCCTGCCTCTCACATGCAAAGCTAATTAACAACACAAGCCATTTTGTGCTCCCAGGAGCATGAGCACAGCGACAGTGAGTACTGTGTGGATTTAGAAGACAGAGCAAGCCTGGGAGTTTAGGTCTGCATCAAGGACAGCTTCCACGAGAACATGGCTTTGGAAGCAAGTCAGAGAAATACTAAGGGAGGGTAGAGTCTCAGACAAGAGCTGGAGCCAGTGCATGGGGTAGGGATAGATACTGCTTTAGAGAGTAGGGGTAAGACCAGACCAGACTCAAGTAGCGCTTTGTGTAGGGGAATCATAGAAGAAGAACCAGGATAGAGAGCATGAACCACGTGCAAGATGACCTTCAAGGCCACACCACAAATATGTTCTTTGATTGGATCCAAGGTCCTAAAGCTGCTTTTGGTCTTGGAGTAGGAGAGGGTCAAGAATACACAGGCAGCACCCAGGTCGACCCAACCCAGAACTCCCTCCTTCCTGTAAGGCCCCACCTATCCGTGACGCTAGCAGCTCAGGGGAGATGCTGCTAAGGTAGGTGGTCCCCAGCCCTAAGAAGCCTCAGGCATCACCATGGAGACGCTACAGAGGCCGCCAGCCACACAAAAGGAACTGTGAGCTCCCTAGCTCACCTGGGACTCAAGCTAACGAGAAGGTGGCAAAAGTGTTTCATTTTCTCTCTTCTTCCTGCTCTCTCTCAAAAAGAGAAGGCAATTTCCACAGGCAAACAAACCCCACCCTGACCCTGGGTAGAAGCTGGGAAGCTTGCCCTTCCAGGGTGACTGGACTCCTTCTGAGAGAAGAAGGGAGACCCTTTGTCTGAGTTCTACAATAGGAAGCTCCCAGGAAAGAGAAAGGGATGGAAAGACCAAGAGAAAACTAGGGTGGTCCCTCTTTCTCCTACCTGCATGAAAGGGCAAGCTCAGAGTTGTGTGAACTTAGTGCCAATGTAAGTTGATACTTCAGAGTCAAGTACTTCAGGAGGTCTGAAAAGCAAACTACCTCGATAACTGACTGCAGGGCCTGGGTCCTTTATATGGGGAGAAGTAACACCAGTTGGGTACAATGGGACAGTTTCACCCCATCTCCATTCAATAGTTCCATCATGTATTAAGTATCCAATCAGCCCAGGGAATCCTGGCTGATGTGAAAGAGCCAGGAACACCTTCTGAAGGGTGGGGGGGAGGGAAGAGGAGAGAAGGGACAATGGAGGCGCCAGGACACCCAGAAACGGAGCTGAGCAGGTTGTGGAAAGAAAGACTGTTGCTTCTGAATTAGGAAGGGAGGAGCTGGGAGCAGCTCCAGCCCGCAAGCAATCTTCACACATGCATTGTCGTTCTTTTCTGCAACCGGGTGAGAAGAGGGAGGGGGAGAGGTGGCGCCGAGAGAGGGAGCCAGCGGGCGAGGTGAGAAATCCAGCATCTTCAGACCTGCCCACACTGCTGGCTTCTCTGCTGTGTGCAATACCTCATCTCACAGTCATTAGAGAGAACCCACAGGAAGGATGGAAGCCGGACACCCCGAAGGGTGGGAAAATGAAGAGATGAGGACAGAGAGACGTGTGTCCGAACATCTCGGGAGAGACGGGCTCCAGCCTGGTGCTGTTCCAGCTCTCAAAGTCCCAGAAGCCTTGGAGCAGCAAATGGGTCAGCCTTGTCACTCTGGAAACTCCAGGGGTACCCAGAAGGCAAAGCCTACATGTCCAATCTGAAGTCTTCCTCTGTCTCTGCCTTTTCTTGGAGCAAAAAAATGGAACTCACCTTCCCCTCTGTCTGGCCTAATCCCTTCTGGGTCATGAGCAAAGTGTTATAATCTGGGAGGCTGTGGGAGGAGGCAGTCCCGAGAATAGTCTTGGTAGGATGAGTTCTTACTACTCAGAGTATGGTCGGATTTCAACAGCCCTCTGCTCAGAGCCTCACAGTGGCTCCCACCTTACTACAATGAAAGCTGAAGTTCTTACATCAAGGACCGAAAGGCTGCACAGGTGTGCACACGCACCCCCCTTCAATCCACTCCTTCCTGCATGCACCTGGTGCATCTCCTCTCACCTGCTCTGATCTAGCTGCACTGCCTCTTTCTTATCCCCAAAGCACAGCAGGTGCCTGGACTGCAGGGCCTTTGCTCTTGCCTTTCCTCTGCCTAGAATCCCTTCCCCGGATGTCTGCACACATCACTCCCTCAGGCCTGTACTTCGACATTACTTTCCTGGTGAGCCGTCTTGGCCTCCCTAAAATTATAGCTGTCCCCACAGATTCCTCTCCCTCTCTCTGTTTTGTTTTCTCTTGGCTTTTATCACCACCTTTATGTACTTATTCATCTAGTTTATTGTCTCTCTCACTCCATGGAGTCCATATCCCACGAGTGCTGGGGTTTCTGACCCTCTTGTCTGCTGTGTGTCCTCAGCACCTAGAAGCATCTTGGCAGATGGTCTGGTTGGTTGAACCAGAGACATCCCTAACCTGCTCCTTGCATGTCCCCTACAGTACCTGTAGCAGCAGCCCCTCCAAATGCATCTGAACACAAAGGTTCTTGGAAAATTCCTTGTCCTTGGGACCCAAGCTGAGACTGGACAGGTGAAAGTTGGCAGAGGAGAACAGAATGGCCAGGTCCAGAGAGGGTGAGAAGTGTGAGGAGACACACCCAGGTGAGAGCTCCTCTGAATCCCCACTGGCACCACCAACCTTCTGCAGAGAGTAAACTTGTCTTGATCACTAGTCTCTCCTTCAGGAAAGACACACGCGTGCGCACGTGCACACGCACACGCGCGCACACACACACACACACACACACACATGCTTCAGTTTCTTCTCCCAATCCTTGGGGTCTGAGGGAAAGTGTCCCAGACTCAGCAGATCCGATCCCTGAGCGGTCTCCCTCAGGTCTTGCAACCTTCAGTGCCAGCAGTCACCTGGCTCAACCCTGGATGCCCAGAAGTGCCTGCCCATCCCACCTGCTAGAGATAGGGCTGAGGACTGGGGGAGGTTTCATGTGTGAATGAAATATGTTAATAGTGTCCTACTGAAAAGCACCCTTGATGCCTACCACCTTCTGCTGATTCTGTCTACAGTGGGTGACAGTGGGCCTAGGGAAATGAAGAACTGAGAGCCAGAGAGAAAGAGTCTCCCAGATAGCAAACCATGAGGTGAAAAACAGGTCCAGCCGGGATGTCTCTCTGTAGTAAATACTGTTTGCAAGTTGGGGCTAATAATATTAAAACATCATAAACTCAGGCCACTGTCTCCAGGGCATAGTCATCCCTCTGCTGGACCGGTGGGACCAAGGGCAAGGTCCTCATGTTTTGGACAGACTGGGCAGGTGCTCCTGGTGCTGTAAAGGTGGCTGGGAATGGGAGTTGTGGGGTCGAGGCTATGGGGCTGCAGTAGGTCTCTTGGCCCAGCTGGGCTAGCTGGGCACTATTTATAATTGAGCTTATCGTGTGCAGCTCTTGCTGTCGCTGTCACTTAGAACCATTTGATGTCGATGAGCCTTTGGAACAAGGAGAAGGGCGGGAGAGAAGAGGCAAAGGCAGGAGAAACAAAAGGAGTTTCGTAGCAGGACTTCAAAAAAGCCAAGTGTTTGAAAAGATCTTTGCTAAGGTTCTGACCTACTTTGCATGCGGATAAGCCATCTCCTTCGCTTTAAAAGGAGAAACACACACACACACACACACACACACACACACAACGTGGCCACAGCTCTATTCAGGAAAGCCTAGGCAGTACTGCAGAAAGGAGCTTTCATGCAGTAATCAAAGGCCATTTAGGCGCCATGATTTGGGAAATTATATAAGATTTTCAGCCTCTCTTCTTTCAGGGCTACACATCACCCTGGAAGACAGGGCTGCCAGAGCAAGACTGCCCCAGCTAAAGGAGCTGGCACCTGGGAACTGTGCTGTGGGGAGTGATCTCTGCACCCTGGAGTCAGGTGCACCTAGGCCAATGCAACCTCCTGCCCTGAACCCTGGATTCCTGACCTCGACACTCACAGACCAACTTCCCGTCGTGCACACACCTTGAATGAGGAGCCAAGTAGCAGACACAGTGACACTCCTCCTCCAGTGGCTGGCACACAGGAGATGCTCAGCACTGTGACTCTCCTCCCAGTTTTCTAAAATGAGTAGGAAGAGTCATCCCATCCTCCACACAGATTTCCTGGGCTGATCAGTGCCAACTGGGGTCCTAGTGCCGAGGGGTCCAAGCGCATTGTAGAGCCAGAGCTTGCCAAGAAAGGGCCTAGCTCAGTGACTGGACTCCCCCAGCCCAGACAGGACAAGGGTCTGGAAACAGAGCAGCCAGGACTTGTGAGTGCAGGGTGAAGGACCCAGGAAGGGTGGGTGGGGAGAGAGTAGACGGTGACAATAGCCACACCCCCACCCTACCCATGGCTTTATACCCCCACTGGTCTAAAGAATTCAGCCTTCTGTACTTGGTTCCTAATAGAAGAAAACAATGTGGGAACCTCTTAGGGCTGTTACAATATTCAGGAGAATAGGATGGGTTGGAATAGAGATTAGAAGGACTTTTTTTTAAGTGTATTAATTTTCTTTTTCTCGTGAATGAGAGAAAGAGAGAGATTGGCACCCCCAACAAGGCCCTCGCCACAACCCACCTATAGCCTCAGCCAGCCTGGGTCAGGAACACAAGCGTGCCCAGCAGACAGCATGAGGTCCGTATGTGAACATGAAACTCCTATGTCAGTCAGCCTCGCGGAGTACAGAAGTCATTAATCCGGCTAAAGGCTTATTGCCATTAAAGTGATAATGGTATTAATAATATTTATTATGCACCCCTCATGACAATCCTATGAGACTGGCACTGGCAGGAAAGATCACTGTGAGTGTTCTCATTTTATGGATGAGGAGACCTAGGCGTAGGGAGAATCACACAGCTAGTCCATGGGGTCTGTCTCTAAATCAAGAATCTGGGCTCTCGGTTACATTACGTCGCCTCCAAAACCTTTGTATTCATTCAACACCTATGTCATGGGCACCCGCCGTGGCGCCAGGCTCTGTTTCAGGCGCAGAGACACAGAAACACCAACAAATAAATAAGCACCTGTCCTCCTGGCACTGGCGTGGGTCAGCGTTCTGGGTTATGTGTTTCATCAATGCCACACCCTGCCCATTGCCCCAGCAAGGTGTGGGGTTATGTCAGGAATGTACGCGGAGGATGCAAATAAACCCTTTTAATCTCAGTCAAATGCAAGCATCTAAGGGTAGGTCAATCTCTTTTTGAAAATCTAATCATTTCATGAATTCCAAACAAAGATGAAATTAGCTATGGATTATCCTTTGGCTTTAGGTTACCTAGCCCTCCTGAATGCGGTAATCAAAAGTTCCTTTGGCAAAAGAGCTTCCACTGGCTCCCTGAGTCCTGGCCATGGGGGTTGAGGATTAGAGTGCCTAGTGCCCCCTCTAGACCCCTTGCCAGGATAGCTCTGACTGCACCACAGGCGGTGATGGGCTTCCTTTGCCTTCAGTCTATAGGTCTTGTAATTCAGGGCAGGATAGAAGAGCCAGAGCTCACTTAATCTCCACTCCTCACAATTCAGGCAGGACTAACCCCACAAACAAACAGTGCTCCAACATCACCCAAATCCAGGGTAAACATGCAAGGATCTTGCATGCTAAAAAAAAAAAAAA
>NW_006159756.1:3727447-3739236 GCF_000334495.1 Tupaia belangeri chinensis | reverse complement strand
GATCTTTCATTCTAAAAAAAAAAAAAAATGGCAAGGGCTCTATTTGTAATCCAGAGTTTCATTGAAGGAATTATCACATAAAATCCTTACCTGTTCTGCACTACGACATATATGTAAGGGTGCATTATTCGGCATTGTTTGCAAGAATGAAAACAAGCTCATGAACCTCTATGGATGAGAGAATCATGAAATTAAGCCACGCTGCATCCCTTCTGTGGAATACTTGATGGTCATTTCAAGAGCAAAGTACAGCAGTAGGCACTGGCGTGAAAGTTTTCCAAGATACAAGACACAGTCAGTATAAAAGTAAGCCACAAAACAATGTGCTTGGTTTAGCCCTACATTAATAATAAAAAAGAATGTGTGCATTTGTGTAGGAGAGGTTTATTCCATTTCAAATAAGATAATATATGTAAAGCTTATCGTGGTGTCTGGCATATAGTAAGCTCTAGGTATATTTAGCTATTATGTCTAAACATATTTTTTAAAGGTGGGGTGTGAGGAAGGATCTACACCACGGGTCAACTATGGTCACCTCTGAGGGCTGATGTGGGATTGGGTGGTTTTGAAGATGAGAACCCACAATTCATTGTCCTATGTCTATCGTTTGAATGTTTGACATCAGACATGCATAATTTTTCAGCTTTCAGAACATAAAAGGGAAGAGGAGGATGTTAAGACTCATTTCCCAAATCCTGTTAGAGAAGGAGCCTCTCTTGATCCTAGTTGCTTTTGTCTATGAAAGTTCTTTCTGGTGTGTTCTCTGAGTGCCTCGGGTGCAGTTGCAGGCCATGCCTTTGCTTCTAGACTCCCTCACCATGCCTCAAAGCTTCTGAGGCTTCCTTTGCTGGGATGCTCATCCCAGATGCCGGACATGAGGGGGTCAGGTAGGCAGAGGGCTCCTCTATTCCCTAGGACACTCCTGCCACTCATCTGGCTCATGATGTTTAAGTTACCATCTCTGTCCTAACCCCTGTAATTTTTTTGCCTCCTTTACCTTTCCTTTAAACTCTGGCTCTCCATTTCTTCAGACACATATATTCCCACTCATAAACATGGCTCTCTGTGGAAGAGTGAATGCAGGATGAATGTTGCCTGCTACACCTTGGCTCAGGTATCTCTGTCTCCCATGGACAATTAAGCAGGGTCAGCAGTTCTGAAAGATGCAAACCCCCTGGGCTACCTTCTTTGGCCACAAATGACCACAACCCTAGTCCTCTCAGGTGCCTAGCCACTCTAACCCACTGGAGAGAGCTGAAGGTTGGGGGTGGGAATAAGAGGATGAGAAGGTAAAGTAGTTCCAAAAAACTAGCTGATCCCAGCCTCCTTATTATTGGGAAGAGGTCGATGCATGAAGGGGGTTGTCCCCTGCTGCTGTGGAAGGGATACTCTGATCTCTGGCCCTGGTCCACTCAATTACATTGACTCACAAGAGAATCAGGAGGCCAAGACCATGATGTTCAACTATGGAGCAGAGCAAGCAGCTCTTCCTTCAGTGGGCCAGGAAAGGATAAAATCGAGGTCCTAGCTCCCTCTGGGATGTGCCTGGAAAGTGAGGAGGAGGCACTGAAGTGGACAGATCTCAGCAGCTCCAGCCCCTGGTACCTAGTGGCCCTGAGATTGAGAAGACAGCTCCTGGTGTGCGTCCATAGCAGAAGCCACTCTTACAAAACCGTCCCTGGGACCAGCAGATGGTGTAATGGTTATGTCTCTGGACTCCCACATAGCCAACCATGGTTCTAGTCCCAGACCTGGTGGCTTAAAACTCAAGCTGGACACTTGTGCGTGTGTGCCCAAAATCTTGAGAGAATTCTCTCCAGTGAGCACAGGCTCCCTATACCAAAAATCTCTCTTTAAAAAAAAATGAGGAAAGAAAGAAAACCTTCCCCAACACCTAAAATCCAGGACTCAGGGCCAGCCCCACTATTTGCCTGCCTTTTCTGTTCTACTTTGTGGTCAAAGAGACAGTTGACTTTTACTGACTATGAACAAAAACAAAGAATTCTCAACATTCCCAAAAAACTTTCTGTTATTTTTGTTGGATCTCACAGTGAGTTAGTTAGGTCAGCTAGATACAGTGTTCCCATTTTATTGATGAGAAATTGAGGTCTGTGGTCACAGAAGGGTCAAAGGCAGACCTACAAAGCACAGTGACTGACTGCCCTGGGCCCTGACTTCTTCCTCTCACACAGGCCTGGCCTCAGAGTGTTCCTTCACTGACACCAGTAGCTAGGCGGCCCTGCTTGAATTATCCAGACCACTGTCTAAAAGCACAGAGTAATCCCACGCTGTCTTTCAAAAGAGGAAGTGAAAGTTCCCCCAAGGCTTAGAATCATAGAACAGTGAAGATTTTCTGATGCTCCAGGTCACCCAGCACAGCAGGGCTAGGATTCGAATGCAGACCCAGGTACTGGACCTTGCGCTTGTGCATTCCAGACTGAGTCCAGCTCTTGTCCTATTCCTGACTGAGCTGCATAGAGCCGGGGGTAATATTTTCTTGCCAGTCATCCTGGAGCATATGGTGGGATTTGGGGAAGAGACAACTTTGCACTCTTCTCTCCCTCGTTCTCACATGCAGCATGCATCAGCAGACATGTGTGAAGGATTTTCAGCAAGAAGATTGCCTGACAGTGCACTGCGATGAACCTCACCCCCCTCCAGGAGGGTCTGCTCAGACAATGCCGGGAAGTAGAGACTGAAAGGAGGAGGAGACACCCCACTCTGTTCCGCTAGCTAGGCACTCACAGGAAAGGCTGGAATTTGTGGCCCCTGCTGCAGCCTCTGCTCCGTCAGTTCCTACCCTGTATTAACCCGAACTCTCAACTCAAAGACATCCTGGGCAGAGCGCTGGAATGGGAGTCCAAGAGGCGTGCACCCAGCCTCGACTCTGAACCAACTCCCAAGAAGTGGTGGGCAACCACCTCAATGCTCTGGGTGTCTGTGGCCCAAATCGTGAAGTGAGGCTAGGGAACTAGACCATCTTAAAGATCCCTCAGCTCTGCCATTGTAGAAGGAAGGGAACAGGAGGAACGCAAAATGCAGAAGGCAGGGAGGGACTGGGGTGAGCAACAGGGACAGCACACCACGTTCCTTAAATACCGACCACATCCTAGGAACCCAGCTAGGGGCTTCACACATATTCTTTCTTTTGATCTTCACAACAATCTCAGAGATACTATAATTATCTTCATTTTCTAAATGATGTGACTGAGCCTCCATGAGATTAAGTAATTTTCTAAGGTGATACAGCTTGTAATCAAAGACCCTCACTTCCCTTCCCAGCCACTACGCTCACATCTCACATGCGTGCACGCTCACACACACAGTATACTCTGCCTGGAGCTAGAACTCTTCCATGGTGGCTGCAGAAGTGCAGTGGAGGCTGCCTCCCTGCCAGACCCTCCCCACTCCTCTGATGTCAGCATAGCCCTATCCTTCCAGCACCTTCCCAAGGTCAAATATTATCAGACCACAAGTCCCAATTTCGCTCCAGAGAAGATGGTCCCATTCCTTATTATCTTATTTATTCCCTTCCTGCTTTTTACCCCAAGTTCTCCCCTCACTTCCTCCAGGTCCCTGCTCGTGCCTGTCTCCAGCCCATCATCCTCTTTCCTGGACCATGCCCTCCCCAGTACACTCCAGGTTCCCCCTTGACTCTCCCCAAAGCCGTGACTTCGATTCCTTCCCATTGGTTTCCCTGGGCTTCGCCAGCTCTCGCCTTCTGTGCTGCTGGTGTCCAGCCTCCCTTGTGTCTGGATGTGCTGCCACCTCCTTTCTCTGCATCTTCCCAAATACGACCCCACATCAGGGGAGCCTTGGTGAGGGGCTGACTGGCAAATGCCTGGAAGTGCACACAACTAACACTGCAGGAAATAACCACAGGAAACAGGCACGTGTCACCTGTGGGACCTGTAACAATGAGATGCTTAAAGGTAGAGGGGAAGGTTCTGCAGGACAGGACACCAGCTTGTCCTGGAAGAAAATAAGCTTGTCCCAGGGCAGAGGAGAGAGACTGGGGAGTAGCCCAGGAACAGGAGAAGGGGCAGGAGGACTCTCAGAAATACGTAGGGCTTGCTAACTGGAAAACCAGAATTGGGAGAAGACGACCCAAGGCTTTGGGGAAATCTGGGGGTGCCTGGGATAGATGGGGAGAGATGAAGATGGGGAAGATAAAACAATTTGTTCAAAAACTGGTTTTGAAATAGCAGCAGGATTTTGAAGTGAAAAATGTCTGTTGGGTGGTTAGAAAAATGGGACCAAAGCAGCTGGAAAATGCGGGGCGGGGGCTCTACAGGGCCACACTGTGCACTGCAAGGGAGGGACTAACATCTGCTTACCCCAGCCCCATCACTCTGCCTAGGGTTCCCAATGTGATCACTGAGGAGTAGGCAGTGGCGAGGTGGGCCCAGCAGGCAGCCATGCTGAGGGCTGCTTGGCAGCACCAGCCAGTGCCAGGGGGCACCACGGGAATGAGGAAGGGGTCCCTGGGATGGAAAAGATTGGCGGCCTGGGAAAAGGACTAGAAGAGAACGGATGGAAAGTGGCAATGTGGGTTTAGGGAAGAGAATGAGAACGGCAGGTAATCGAACATCAGCTAGAAGCGGTGGCTGGAAAAGTCAAGACTGGTCTTTGTCCCGTTAACCTACACTTGCCAGGGCCCATTAGATGGTGGGCAATAGAACCCCAGCAAGAATCGAACCCCTGCCCAAGGGATGGAGGGCCTTTCCAGCCAGAGCAGAGGAGTGGAGGACCCTAACAGGGACGGGGCAGGGAACAGGTGCTTTAGTGGTGCCAGAAAGGGCACTAAAGATGTCAGGACTGGCCCTGGGAGTCAGCCCAGCAGCCTCTCCACACCAGAACCTGGCCCCCTTTAGTCCTCATCGGAACTTCAGACACGTCGGCTTCCTAAGACTACCCATTCTAGAAGCCAGGCAGGAGGAGGGAGGGTAGCCAATTCCCTCCACTGGCTTTCCTCATCCTCTCTGGCAGTGTCTCCTGGTTCAGTGGTTGCTGTCAATATGACACACACTCACACACACACACACACACACATGCACATGCACATGCATGTGTGCACACAACCGTCACATGCAAGTGCACGATGGCTGAGCCATTTCTGCCAAGGTCACACAGGGAGGAGCCAAGAAAGGGCCTTGGAGCAGACGTTCTCGGCGGGTGGGGAGGAGGACAGCCCCCCGGGAGCTGCCTTTGCTGGGGCCCAGAGCCTCCTGCCTCTGTCTCCTCCCCAAAAGGCCCCTTCCTTCCCCTGCCTTTCCCCAAATCAATCCCGACATCTCCTTAAATCGAAGTCAGCCACAATGAAAGGGCGGTGCGGAATTTTGTTTACCAATCCTGGCGTCTAATTAAAATTAGCTGATGGCTCTTCTACTTGGTTTTTGTTCGGACTATTTTTAAGCCGGAGCTGCTAGATCGGTGCCGCCACTAGTAAGCTGTCAAATCAAATTTTCAAAAGCAAATTGCTTTTATAATTAATTTAATTATTATTACGGCTCCCGGTTTTGTGTTGCCTTAATGAACACAATCAGGTTTCACCCTCGGTTTCTCTCCCTCCGCACGCGCAGCACCCCCGGCCCCCCAGACCCACCTCCCACCCCTCCGACCCCTGCTGGGCAAGTGGAAAGGAGACAAGAGAAGCAGTCGCACTCCAAGACCCCCTCCCCGGCCCCCAATAGCCACCTCCTCACTCACGCCCTCACCCTCAGAGTGCGTAATTAAAGTTCTGCTCCCTGTTACAGAATAAATGGTACATGTTTTAATTAAGCACCCCCGGCCCCCCAGACCCACCTCCCACCCCTCCGACCCCTGCTGGGCAAGTGGAAAGGAGACAAGAGAAGCAGTCGCACTCCAAGACCCCCTCCCCGGCCCCCAATAGCCACCTCCTCACTCACGCCCTCACCCTCAGAGTGCGTAATTAAAGTTCTGCTCCCTGTTACAGAATAAATGGTACATGTTTTAATTACCCCGGAGCCTACCCAGCCCTCCTCACACCCCCGCCCCAGTCTGTGAGTCGATGTGGGTTGGGGGGGCAGTTAAGACAGAGAGAGAAAGTGCTTCTGTGACAGTGACAGCGGTCTGTCACCCAGGGTCTGGCATTCACTGGGGAACTGTCAGTTACTAAGGAAACTAGGAGGCAGAGAGGAGAGGAGCGAGGAGGTTAGATCCAATTTTGGGTGACAAGTGTGAGGCATGAAGATTTCGGCCTCCTCTGTGCATTCTGGCCTGAGAGACATCTTCGGGGACAGGCAGGGGACAAGGAGGGGCGAGCTGGGGAGAGGTAACACTAGGAGGCCACGCCCTCCGTGGGAGCCCAAGGTAGGCACAGGGCGCAGTGGGGAGCGAGGGGGTGTGCATCCAGGAACACACAGCCTCAAGCACCCATGTGCAGACCGTGAGAATTCGTTTTTCTCTGTCTTTTGGGTGTGCTCTTTTTTTTTTCTTTTCTTTTGTTTTCCTCCCTCTTTGGTCTGCAGTTTACCTCCTTTCTGTGCTTTCCTGGTTTTTGGTTTTGATTTTGTCCTCCTTTGTCTCATCTTCCTTTCTCTTCTCGTCTCTCTCTTGTCCTCCTCCGGCTCTCCTGCCTCTCTCTCCTCCTCCCCGTCCTGCACTACCTGTTTTCTCCATTTGTTCCAAGTCCACCTCCTCCCTGGCCCTTCTCTCTCAGCCTCTCGGTTTCCTCTCTGTTTCTAGGGCTCTGACTCATTCTCGGCCCTGGGCAACCGTGAGGGTGAGAGACCCCAGGGGAATCTGAGGGAGCACCTCCCCACTGTGACTCCTCATTCAGGCCCCAAGGGCACCTACCGCACCCACCAAGGAAGGGTCTGAGGGGGTGATGACGTGGCTTTCAGGGAAATGTCAAAGAACCATGCTGCTGGGCTGGGGCACAGTCCCCTCCACAGGGAAGTCATCGTTATATCTGGGACAGGAGCTGAGAACAACGCAGAGCCAAGACAGAACAGACGGGGGCACGCAGGGAGCCAGCCCAGGCCTGGGCAGCACCGGCCAAGTGAGGGAGAAGCCGACGTGGCCCAGGGCTTCTCTCTGGGCCTCCTGCTTTCTATTTTACTTATTTATTTATTTATTTATTTATTTATTTTAGCTATAGGGCACATGCGTTCACCAGAAAGAGAGACAGAGAGACAGAAAGCAAGAAGTCACCCCTCGGGGGGATGGCCGCACTGCAGTCCCTTCTCCATTCTCCCCTTGGGATCTTGGGCACGCACGCACGCACACGCACCTGGCATGAGTTTAAGCCACCAGGTTCAGGACTCAAACCAAGGTCAACTACATGACAGTCCAGAGACATAGCCATTATGCCAACTGCTGACCCCCTCTCCTGACTTTAATGAAGGACCCGAAGATGCCACAGAAGTATATGAGTAACCCCCTCCCAGCCAGGCTCGGGTCTGGCGGTAACAGGAGGGAGGTCTGGATGCCCCTCGGAATCCCGGGAGGACTCCAGGGTCTGGGGAACATCTGAGAGCAAAGTGGTGCTGGCAGAGGTAGGCGCCTCTTCCCCGGTGAAGCCAGGCAGGACCTTGCCAATGTCCATTGCTCTCACTGCCATCTCCATCTTCCCACTCTCACTCCCGCCCTCTCTCCCTGGCACTCAGTCCACCAAGGTTGGGGTCTATTCCTACACTCCTGGTGGACAGTACCCCAGGTTTCATCATGGCCTGGTCCCTGGCTCCTGGGGCCCCGCACAACCAGCTCAGGGTGCTAGAGGGTCTGTACTGACCTCATGCGTCAGAGGGGTGTGCCGGGGAAATGCCACCTGGGCTGCACTGCTGCAGGTGGGCCTTCACACGGTCGGCATGGAATAGGGTTATTCTAGGTGGTGGGCGGGTCACGGGCGTCAACGCAGCACGCAAGGGTTCACTGTACCTAAAATCAGCTGGCAGGAGAGACCTTTCCCTGCAGAACTAGGGTGCCTGGAACGCTTTCAAGAGATTAGGTCCATTTCTGCCCCACCTACCCTCCACCCAACCCCGACAACACACAGACCCTCCCCTACACACACACACACACACACACACACACACACACACCACACACCGAGGCACGCCACACCGCCCAAAGGAATAAAAAGCTATGTAGACTATTAGCACGTCTGCTTATAGAGAACAGAAACACGAGAGGCTGCCCTTGGACTGTCGCTGTCCCTGACTTCAGGAATGTCTTAGCCTCAGGGAATAAACTGAGGGGCTTGCTCTACTTTGTTCTCCTAGGAACGGTTACATGAGAGAAGATCTGTGCCTCGAAGATTTGGTAGTTCACATTCACAGAACCATCCTGGCTTTCCTTTGTCTTTTGTTTCTAAGGGTAAATTTTTGGCTGTTAATTCAGTTTGTCTAGTAGTCTATTTGGGCTTTCTATTTTACTTATTTATTTATTTATTTATTTATTTATTTTAGCTATAGGGCACATGCGTTCACCAGAAAGAGAGACAGAGAGACAGAAAGCAAGAAGTCACCCCTCGGGGGGATGGCCGCACTGCAGTCCCTTCTCCATTCTCCCCTTGGGATCTTGGGCACGCACGCACGCACACGCACCTGGCATGAGTTTAAGCCACCAGGTTCAGGACTCAAACCAAGGTCAACTACATGACAGTCCAGAGACATAGCCATTATGCCAACTGCTGACCCCCTCTCCTGACTTTAATGAAGGACCCGAAGATGCCACAGAAGTATATGAGTAACCCCCTCCCAGCCAGGCTCGGGTCTGGCGGTAACAGGAGGGAGGTCTGGATGCCCCTCGGAATCCCGGGAGGACTCCAGGGTCTGGGGAACATCTGAGAGCAAAGTGGTGCTGGCAGAGGTAGGCGCCTCTTCCCCGGTGAAGCCAGGCAGGACCTTGCCAATGTCCATTGCTCTCACTGCCATCTCCATCTTCCCACTCTCACTCCCGCCCTCTCTCCCTGGCACTCAGTCCACCAAGGTTGGGGTCTATTCCTACACTCCTGGTGGACAGTACCCCAGGTTTCATCATGGCCTGGTCCCTGGCTCCTGGGGCCCCGCACAACCAGCTCAGGGTGCTAGAGGGTCTGTACTGACCTCATGCGTCAGAGGGGTGTGCCGGGGAAATGCCACCTGGGCTGCACTGCTGCAGGTGGGCCTTCACACGGTCGGCATGGAATAGGGTTATTCTAGGTGGTGGGCGGGTCACGGGCGTCAACGCAGCACGCAAGGGTTCACTGTACCTAAAATCAGCTGGCAGGAGAGACCTTTCCCTGCAGAACTAGGGTGCCTGGAACGCTTTCAAGAGATTAGGTCCATTTCTGCCCCACCTACCCTCCACCCAACCCCGACAACACACAGACCCTCCCCTACACACAGACACACACACACACACACCACACCGAGGGAGGCAACTCAGCCCTCCCTACTCCAGGGGGCGCTCTCTGGCTAGAAGTCTGGCATCAACCAGAAGGCACTTCCAGCACACCAAGGTGCCCTTGGAGCCAGAATCCCGGCAGGAGCTCCATGCCAAAATGAGAGCCCTCAGCCCTGCCTCTGAAGCCACACACACTGGCCAGCGGGCAGATTTGGATCCTCAGACCCTGTGGCCATTGCCAGGTAAATGCTCCAGCCAAGGCATCTGTGTAGAGCAAGCCTGCCACCTGGTGGTAAGGCCACCCAACTACAGGCCAGGGCTCTTGATGGTTCTGCCCAGCATCTCGGGTCCCACAGCCTGGGGGGTCCTAGCTGGTTCTCCCAGGGCCCATCCCTGAAGGTGTGGAGCGCTGCCCAGGGCCGGTCTAGGGCCTTTGGAGTTTGCAGGGGCAGCAAAGCAGAAAGTAGGTCAGGTTCAAGGGCTGAGGCAGGGGACCCGGGAGAAGGCCTGGGAAGGGACTTGTGAGAGAAGACATTCCAGGCTTGTAAGCCAGCTCCTTCGTCTCTTCCCTGGACACCTACAAGGATGCAGCATGGAGTCGTGGGAAGGCTCATGGCCCAAGCCCATGCCTGGCTTCGCCACTGCCCACCACGAGGACTAGCAGTGACTTAGCTTGGCATGGAGCTCCTGTCGCAGGGACAGGGGCAGACAGGCAAGATGCCGGCCCAGCCCTGAGGATCGCGGGTTGAAGCGACAAGTGGTGGGAACCAGATGGTGTCAAGGTAGGAGGGCCTTTGAGACCTTCCCATCCTACAGAGAGCAGGATGAGTTTGGCCAGCCCAGGGCACTTTAGCCTTCATGGGGTTCCTCCTGTACACACACAGATTCATATGAAAATTATATTCTGTGACTCCCTTGGTGTAAAAATGAACATGTTAATATTGCATACGAAAACATTTTCCTCCACCTAAAAGTACACTCTTTTCCTTTCTGACTGTAAAAGAAATAGAAATGTCTTTTGCGTCCCTACTGTGTCTTGTGAGTCAAGGCTGAGTCCACCCTTCCCCTGTGTCTGACAGGGAAACTGAAGCCCAGGAGGAGAAAGGGGCTTGCTCGTCATCACAGGCTTCTCCAAGCAGGGCTGGGGCTAGTAGTGGGTGTTCAGGCTCCCGAGCTACAGCTCTTCGGGTTATCCATATAACACTTTCCTCAAGAGGCCGAAAAGTCCCTGCTCCTACAGCACAGGCCAGGGAGGAACCCCCTCACCCAGCCCGGGAAGGCCCTTGTATCGCCCACCACATGGAAGCCCTGGCTGGGACCCGCTTCTCCCCTCTCTCCTGGGCAGTATCTTCCCTCCCCCAGCCTTGGCCCTGCAGCCAAGTCGCTACCACCACCACAGCTCTTTGGCCTGCTGTCTTATTAATTCCTAATTTCCAATTTGCAAGAAGAGAGAGCCTTAAACCTCCATCTCACCAGCCCAGCAATCACACAGATGATCCAAGTATCTCTGGACAGCCTTTAATTTATTTCCCAGCGCACGCGGGCACTGCTGAGAGACTTGATGGCACCAGCTTAAACATAATAAATTACTCAAGTACCAGAGATTAGTTAATAAAGCTCCAGGCTCCCTCCCAGCCCCTGCTGACTTGGGCTGCAACACCAAAGATTCCTTTGAAGAAGCCCAGCTGAAAGGGTGGGGGCTCCGTGGTAGGTGTCCCCATGTCTGAGCCGACTGCCCAGCTCTTCTCAGGACCCTGGCTATCATGAAGAGGTCTTGCGGGGTAGAGAGGCAGGGGCCCCAGAGAACCCCAAGATGGTTTCATGCGCTGTCTAGTCCAGATTTCAGCATATCGATGAGAGGGACAATGGAATGGTGGCAAATCTGACCCTAGCTGGAGCACAGCTTGGAAGACCAGGAATCAGGTATACCAAGAATGGAGAAGGTGGCTGGTTACCTTGGCAGACAAGCAAAGGGGCTAGAGATGCCTTTCCTGGCCATGCCCAGGGTCAGGGTTGTACTTTAAGCATCTGAAGGTCCAGCCCTGCCCCAGTCATTACCTGCCAGGTAGCTTTCATCCCCAACACCTCTGCCCGCGGCGGTGGCTTACCAGCAGCCGCCTGGCCCTGCCTGTGTCACGTGGTCCACCCTGGTTTCCCCATGAGCACTGTCTTCACAAACTCCACCTCTAACATGGCCTTTCTCTGGTGGCAATCCCTGATGCTCTTCTGTCACCTGCCTAGTCAAATGTGGCTCTATAACCCAGAATTCAGCGTCTTCCAGGCTCTAGTGGGAGTGAAAACGCCAAGACCAGAAATAGTGTTTGAGGGAGAAGGAAGAACTTACCTCACGGGGGGAGCCTTTCAAGAAGAGGTGCTCACGTGCTTGGGTGACTCAGCGAAATTCTGAAAGACACCAAGAACTGGATGAGAACTCGGCA
>NW_006159756.1:3721323-3727323 GCF_000334495.1 Tupaia belangeri chinensis | reverse complement strand
GCATTCAGCCTGTGAAAGTGGGGAAAGGACCTAGGTGTAGAGAGGGAGATGCAGAAAAGGATAGGTGAAGTGTGGGAGGCTGAGCAGGGATGTGAGCTCTCCTGGGAATCCAGGCCACGCTGAGAATCTTCCTCACTGCCTCAGCTCAGGTACCCCAGGGCTCAAGGAAGATAAGCCCAATAGCCAATCCTCCCATCTCCTCTTGGCTACACCTCACGGTGAAGCCAGTCCTGGCTCCCAGGCGCCCCGCCCTCCCCCAGCCCCCTCGCTGGCCACATGAGTGGGAGCTGGACTTCTTCTCTAGCCACATGTGGCATCACAGTGCTGCCGTGGCTCAGGAACATGTGACCCAGTCACCTTTGTTCCAGGCGCTAGTGCCGCGCATTGTTATCAGCAATGAAAACCTCTTCAGTATCTCTAATTCTTTCCTTCCGTGATGCTGCAAATACTGCCTACACACGCTCTTGTTTATGCAGAGAGGGCCTCCCTTCACACAATAGATGGTTGCTGAATGTGGTGTAAATTGAATCACATTATAAACGCACTAGGGGAATCCTAACATGAATCCTTTTATAACGTGAGTAATCATCCCCTAATTTATCATTAGTGTAAGCCTGGTTTTCATATAACAGGTTTGTTTGATGTGAACAAATCTGCATGTGTGCACACACACACACACACACACACGCACACATTCCTGGGGGATGGAAGCACACACACACACACACACACACATTCCTGGGGGATGGAAACTGCCATGCCAGCTACTGTGACATGCACCAATGAGTCCTGATAAATACTTTGAGAGTGATGTTGATGGACCAAAAGACCAAAGATTATATTGGGTCATCAGAAAAGTCATGGCATATTTTTGCATAGAAAAATATGTCATGACCGAATATAAGAGTGTTGTTTTCATTTAAAAGAAAGAGAAACGGAGGCCCTGGGGTTTTTTGTTTTAGCTTTCATTTTTGCTCTAGGGTGCATGCACTTGCCAGAGGTGGAAGCAGGGGAAGGTGTGTAAAATCAGCCCCCGAAGAGATGGCCACATTGCAGTCCCTTCTCCTCCATTCTCCTCTAGGGATTTTAGACACCCGCTCACACATTCCCAGTGTATTTTCCAAGCTGTCAAATGCAGGACTTGAACCACTCAATCAGCCATGTGGGGTCCAGCCACTTTACCATACCACCTGGGTGGCCCAAGGTCCTGTGTTTATTTCTAGGTTTTTGTAAGAACGTCAGGCTCTCCTGAGTCTCAAGGAGATGGCAGTGAGTGTGTGTGTCGGGGGAAGGGGTGGCAGCTGGGTCCAGGGCCAGATCTTGGAGAGCATTTGGTTTCACACCAGTTCCTGTGGTCTCAGGGTGGCGCTAGGAGTGAGCCCAGGTGAGGGAGCAGATGGTCTCCTACTGACCTTGTTTTCTGCCTGAGGGTAAGGTTCCAAGGTGGAGGCTGCTGATAGGGTCCTGGACTCCAGGAGCAAGAATCCCTCTACAGGTGGTCATGGTCTCCCCTCGCCTTCTTCTCCATGCCTTTCTTAGACTGCACTGCCTGGGCACCACCCTGTCCCCTTCAGGCTCATCTGGAAGTAGTTAGGAACTGTCCCTGAATGGACAAGTCTCCAGAGACTTCACTCCAGATGTCACAGCTTGGGTGAGTCAGAGACTCAGGTCCAGAGTACACCTCAGAGAATGTTCTGTTCTCTAGCCTCAGTCCTGTGGGTCTTAGAAAAACCTGACATCTTTATTTTTTCTTTTAGAATTATTTTATTTAACTTTATTTATTTATTTTAATTTGACCAGAGAGGGACAGAGCATGAGAGAGAGAGGGAAAGTGAGCAAGCAACCTGCCAGTTTCAGGATGGGAACCATGATTGGCCATGAGGGAGTCCAGTGCCCTCAACCACCACACCACCTGCTAGCCCCAAAGACCTGACATCTTAAGATCATCTATTTCAGAAAAACAAAAACAAAACAAAACAAAACTGGATTCTCTGCCCAACAGAAAAACAAAAACAAAAACAAAACAAAACTGGATTCTCTGCCCAGTCCTGCCCATTCTGTGTGCATGGCTTTCAAATGGACAAGGCACCAGGCTGCCCCGTCTCGTTCCATCCTCACATCACTGAGTCCAAGGTGACATCATTCCATTTTGCTACTGAAGAAACCAATACTTAGAAAGGTTGAGACCTTCCTTGAAATCACACCAGGCAAGGATTCGTGGTGAGGATTGAACCAAGTAATCTCTAAAGTCCCTTTCAGCGATGGTGTCCTACCATTCAGTGCAGCCCTGGCTGAAAACATGGCAACCAATCTGGAGAGTGCCTAGAAAACAGGAGGGTTTAGAACCAAGTGTGAACAGAGGGACTGGCCTGGTTGGTAGAACATGGAAGAGAGTCCTGGCTCCAGTGTCTCTGTAAAGGGAGTGCCTCATGCGACTCATCCCTTTCCCGCATGTTGCAGGGAAAAGACAAATGGTGGTGGATGTGAGACAGAAATGCCACCTTGTTGCTTAAAGCTAAAGTTGGGTGTGGCAGAATAAGAGAGAATGGCCCCCCTGAACCCATGCCATCTCAGGTGCCATAGGCCGCACATGTCCGCCCTGCTGCTGGTGATGGCGGGGGGCCTGCCAACCATGACTGACGGTCTCAGGGTGGCTCTAGGAGTGAGCCCAGGTGAGGGAGGGAAGGGCAGAAGGCCACCGGGCTGTGACCAGTCTGACCTCTAGCCGAGGAAAGAAACCAGCAGGACAGAGCAGAGCATGCTCACATCATCTTCCCAGCCTCCAATCAAAAGGGTCTGCTCTCCTTTCCCAAAGCAGAAGGAAGCCAAGAGAAATGAAGGGACCTCCTGGCACGCGGAAGGAGACCTCAGGACGGATTGAGAAAATGTGCCCTCCAGTGGGGGGCGGTATACCCTCCTTGCCCTGCCCTCCCATCACCAGAGACCAGCTCACGCTCCTCGGTTCTCAGAGTCGGGGACAGGGCTTCTGTTGCCAGCAGGTGATCACAACCCTTCTCTGCCTACACCTCATCAGGCCCTCACCTCTCTGTTCACTGCCTCTGGGTTCAGAAGAACCAGCTGCTGGGAGAGTTGGTCCCAATCATCCACAGGGTGGAGGATTCTAGAAACCTTTCTTTGTAAGACCTGGAGAGCCTCATGTATGGACCATGCCATTGCTTCAGTGAAGATCACTATGGCCTTTTGGAAACTAGAGGTGGTAACGGCAGCACAGTTACGGAAGCACAGAGCTCTTAGCTGGGATTCCAGCACCACACACCAGCCACCAGTTGGTGGCAAGGAGTGTTATTCCTATTGGTAGTAAAATAGACAAAGAAACCAGAGTGAATTCAAGAGGATCCTTTTTTAATATCACAAATATTACTTGTACTTCCATGCCCCCTCGAGTGAGGAAGGGGCAGGATTACAGTGCGTACCACCAGGGCAGCTCACAGCCCACAGGCAATCTTATCTAGGCCTGTAATCTGCGTAAATTTAAAAGCCATCTGTCTTGGAAAGAAAGGTGAAGAACCATGGAAATAATATATGCAAAATATCCTTGTAAATGGAAACCGGTTTTCTGTGCTAGTTGTTCCTTACTCCCATCACTGTCACGATGGTGCTGGCAAAGACGAGCCTTTGTTTCCTGCCTAGATGAAGATGAAGCCTCCTCAGACCACCCCCTCCAGCCCTCAGATCGCCCCAGACTCTGTCCTGCACAAGCTGGTGTCCCACGCTAGCTGTGGCCATGCTTTAGGTGAGGCCCGGATGTCAGCTGAGCCAGCCCTGCTGCCCACCCGCAGGTAAACTTGTCTCCAACGGCCAGTTCGCAGCCAGCAGGAGGGCAGGGTCTCCTCTACTTGCTTGAGCTCCCCAGAGCTGGTTACTCTGTGGTCCCTCCTCTCTGCTCCCACATACCTGTACGCACTTCCCTCTCTGGTCTGCCCCACCCCAGGCACAAAATGAGGCCCTCTGTGGGGGTTCCACAAAGACACACGAGAGATGTGCGGTGTGTGGGAGAGGCCGTGGTGGGCACGCCATCTGATCTCACAGACCCCATTTCTCTGTCCTCTTGAGAAGCGAGCTCATTCTTTCCCCTTGGTCTGCACACCGTAATCTCCAACTCCCACGTCCCTTAGAACCTTGGCGTCTCACCTCCCGAAAACTAAGAAAATAGAATTTCCCTCAAATGACATAGCTAGGAAAGAGTAGTCAGCTCAAGCTGATGATAAGCCCTGTGAGGTCAGGAGAAAGGTTTTGTTGTTGTTGTTGTTGTTTTAAAAAAGAATTATTTTATTTAATTGTATTCATCGTCATTATTATTATCTTTTTTTTATTTGACCAGAGAGAGACAGAGAGAGGGAAAGTGAAAAAGCCAGCCACCAGGTGTGGGATTCAAACTGCAATGTACCATGTAAGAATCCAGTGCCTTAACCACCACACCACCTGCTGGCACTTTTCTTTTTTTTCCCCCCCACCCCCCGCCGGCCCTTTTCTTTTTTTTTTTTTTTTTTTTTTTTTTTAATTGCCAGGGAGCACATGCACTTTCCAGAGTGAGAGGAAGCAACCCCTCAATGGGGTGTGGTCACACCATAATCCCCTTTCTTCCATTCCTTTTTCTGATCAGGTCTAGGGGCACACATGCACACGTGCTCAGCGTGGTTTTCAAGCCAGGATTCAAACCGCCGTTGGCCATGTGCGGTACAGCTTCTTGTGCACACTGCTTAACCACCGCACTACAGGCAACCCAGGAACAGGTCTTAAAGGCTGCCGAGATCCACCCTACCTAGCCCAGAGCTCAGCTCAGCAAATACCATACCCACAGTCCATTCTCCTCACTCTCAGTGGGTGGTTTTGTCCTGTGAAGTCACTACATGTTCCGAGTTAGCACATACCAAGTTGTTGCTCCCAGGGGAAATATAGCATTGGGTTCTGTGAGCCTCTGGTCACATTTTCATCAACTGATCAACAAATATACCTGTTTTAGATGCATTTCTGTTTGAAAACACCTTATTTAATACATGCTGTTTGTTCACTAACACTGAACTCAAGGCCAACAGCATTGTAACTCATACTTAACAAAACTCCTTGAACACGTGTTTTTCTCCACAAAGCAGGAATACTAGATGAGCTTTAGCACTATGCGTGGACCCATTTTAAACAGTGAAATTACTGCTAACAGCACCTAAATGCAGGGCCGGCAGGTGGTGTGTTGGTTAAGGTACTGGACTTCCACATGACTGACGGTGGTTCAAGCCCCAGACCTTGTGGCTTGAAAACCATGCTGCATGCCCAAAATCTGAGAGGAAAATGGAGGAGAAGGGATGGAGGTATGGTCTGATGGTGTGATATCTCACTTTTCCCCTTTCTGTCTCTCTTTCTCTCTCCAGTGAGAACACATGCACTATGACTTACTTAATCAAAAAACTAAAACTACAAAACAAAAGGAGAAAAAGCACTAGAATGCACGAAAGGGTGACACTGAGTAGACCACATAAGGATAGTGTTTTAATAGTATGAGAGCTGAAACGAGAAGGCCCTCGTTCTGCCTCAGCTGGGAATGTGTGTATCAGGCTATTCAAATTTGTATCATTCTTTACATGTCTGTAATTGACCGTGAAAATGCTGTATGGATTGATAGTAGGATTACACACTTTAGCAAGTGGACAAATTTGCAAGTGTGGGATCTGGGATCATTAAAATCAATCATACGTGAATTCTATGGAGTACTATTCAGCAATAAAAAGAGAACCAACTACAGATACGTGGATGTCTGGGTAATCTCAAAGGCATTGTGCTGAGTGAAAGCAGCCAGTATTGAAACGGGACACGCTGTACGATTCCATCTCTATTACACTCTTGAAAGGACAGAACTACAGAGACGGAGAACAGAGCAGAAGGTGCCAGGGACTGGAGGAGGGGCATGCGTCTCTAGTAAAGGGGTAGTGGAAGTGAATTTGGAGGCGGGGTTGCTGAATCTGTGCTGTGTCCCAAGAGCGACGG
>NW_006159756.1:3698871-3721165 GCF_000334495.1 Tupaia belangeri chinensis | reverse complement strand
ATGCACTTTCCAGAGTGAGAGGAAGCAACCCCTCAATGGGGTGTGGTCACACCATAATCCCCTTTCTTCCATTCCTTTTTCTGATCAGGTCTAGGGGCACACATGCACACGTGCTCAGCGTGGTTTTCAAGCCAGGATTCAAACCGCCGTTGGCCATGTGCGGTACAGCTTCTTGTGCACACTGCTTAACCACCGCACTACAGGCAACCCAGGAACAGGTCTTAAAGGCTGCCGAGATCCACCCTACCTAGCCCAGAGCTCAGCTCAGCAAATACCATACCCACAGTCCATTCTCCTCACTCTCAGTGGGTGGTTTTGTCCTGTGAAGTCACTACATGTTCCGAGTTAGCACATACCAAGTTGTTGCTCCCAGGGGAAATATAGCATTGGGTTCTGTGAGCCTCTGGTCACATTTTCATCAACTGATCAACAAATATACCTGTTTTAGATGCATTTCTGTTTGAAAACACCTTATTTAATACATGCTGTTTGTTCACTAACACTGAACTCAAGGCCAACAGCATTGTAACTCATACTTAACAAAACTCCTTGAACACGTGTTTTTCTCCACAAAGCAGGAATACTAGATGAGCTTTAGCACTATGCGTGGACCCATTTTAAACAGTGAAATTACTGCTAACAGCACCTAAATGCAGGGCCGGCAGGTGGTGTGTTGGTTAAGGTACTGGACTTCCACATGACTGACGGTGGTTCAAGCCCCAGACCTTGTGGCTTGAAAATCATGCTGCATGCCCAAAATCTGAGAGGAAAATGGAGGAGAAGGGATGGAGGTATGGTCTGATGGTGTGATATCTCACTTTTCCCCTTTCTGTCTCTCTTTCTCTCTCCAGTGAGAACACATGCACTATGACTTACTTAATCAAAAAACTAAAACTACAAAACAAAAGGAGAAAAAGCACTAGAATGCACGAAAGGGTGACACTGAGTAGACCACATAAGGATAGTGTTTTAATAGTATGAGAGCTGAAACGAGAAGGCCCTCGTTCTGCCTCAGCTGGGAATGTGTGTATCAGGCTATTCAAATTTGTATCATTCTTTACATGTCTGTAATTGACCGTGAAAATGCTGTATGGATTGATAGTAGGATTACACACTTTAGCAAGTGGACAAATTTGCAAGTGTGGGATCTGGGATCATTAAAATCAATCATACGTGAATTCTATGGAGTACTATTCAGCAATAAAAAGAGAACCAACTACAGATACGTGGATGTCTGGGTAATCTCAAAGGCATTGTGCTGAGTGAAAGCAGCCAGTATTGAAACGGGACACGCTGTACGATTCCATCTCTATTACACTCTTGAAAGGACAGAACTACAGAGACGGAGAACAGAGCAGAAGGTGCCAGGGACTGGAGGAGGGGCATGCGTCTCTAGTAAAGGGGTAGTGGAAGTGAATTTGGAGGCAGGGTTGCTGAATCTGTGCTGTGTCCCAAGAGCGACGGTAACCAGATAGGTCTACACCATCGCTCCCCGCCCCTTACATAGAGGATGCATTCCGGGACTCCCAGTGGGTATCTGACAGCACAGAGAGCATCCAACCCTGTATATACAACAGTACCCCCTTCGCAGTCTTATTTTTCATGGTTTTAGTTACCTATAATCAACTGCAGATTGAAAATATGAAATGGAAAATTCTAGAAATAGGCGATCTGTAAGTTTTTAATTGGACATGGTTCTGAGCAGCATGATGAAATCTCACACTGCCCTACTGCTGCAAATCATTGCTTTTCCCAGCATATCCATGGTATATACACTACCTGCCCACTAGTCACTTACTAGCCGTCTTGGTTATGAAATCAAAGAAATATCAGGTATGTAGGATTTGTTGTTATCCATGTCTTCAGGCATCCACTGGGGTCCCTAGAACACATCCTCCACGGAGAAAAGGTGGATGGTTGTACTGATGGGTGTATATATATATATTTCCTGCACATAAATACTTGTGATAAAGCTTAATTTATAAATTAGGCATAGTTAGAGCTTAATGACAATAACTAATGATAAAGTGATGACTGTGTACTGTCATATCACTTATGTGAATGTGGTCTCTTTCTCGCTCTCAAAATGTCTTATTGTGTTGTATTCACCTGTTTCACACATGTTTGGAGCACATGTCTCTTTGCAGAATTGCCACAGAGGGCCTTGCCTATGCCCAGGGGAGGGCAGATCAGAATGGAGAGCGCATGCCTGAGTGCAGGAGCAGAGAAGAGGAACCACCACTGGCTGTGGATAACTAAAATTTGAGAAAGAGAAAACATAGACAAAAGGAGACTCATGTACACATGTTAAAATTCATAAAACTGTACATCAAGGAAAAAGTTCATTTTATTGTACAATGATTTAAGAAATTAAAATCAGTAGGACCAGCAGATGGTGTAATGGTTACATCACTGGACTCCCACATAGTTGACCACGGTTTGAGTCCTGGACCTGGTGGCTTAAAACTCACACCAGGCACATGTGCACGCATGCCTAAAATCCCACAAGAAGAATGGAAGAGAAGGGATTGTGGTGTGGCCAACCACCACCCCCCCGGGGGAGGGGGTGATTTCTTGCTTTCTGTCTGTCTCTCTGGTGAGTGCATGTGCCCTATACAAAAATCTCTCTAAAAATAAATAAATAAAAATTTTAAAAATAATCAAAGAAATTAAAATCAGTAAGTAACTAAATTTCAAATTAATGAGTAACCAGAGATTTAACCCCTGGCTCCAATCTGGAGTATGCTGCTCCGTGGACTGGGGCACCATGGGAAGGCAACCGTGGCCACTTCTGGCCTGTGTGACTTCCTAGCTACCTCGTTGGAGGGAGAGAAGCTTGGTCCTCAGCTTCATACTCCATTCAAGTGGCTCAGACAGCCTGCTCATCACCAAAAAAGGGCAGCAGGCAGAGTCCCAGGGCTTCTCAGTCATTTCCCATTCATTTATTCCTGGGTGAGAGGACCCCACTCCTCCAGGGTCCTAGGGCACTGGTTTTATATCCACATGCGGAGATCCCCCCTTAGAAGTTAGTGTTGCCCCTAGCAACCAGCGATTTCTCCAAACTGCTTTGAATACAGACTGCCTTAGGAAGAGTGCTCCTAAGAACCAGTTTCTAAAAGACCTCCTATCACTCCGTGAACAAAAGATTTTTAAACAGAAAATTTAACAAGGTTTTAAAACAAAGATTCAAAGTGTTTTTATCATATTCTGACTATGTGTTTGCTGGGTGACTTGAGGGGCACTCTCTGTACTTGGCAAAAGAGAGGGAGTGATGGTGGCCGATGATGAGAGAGTGCCTGTTCTACCAACTATGAGAAGTCGAGCTGAGAAAATACTGCGATATCTCTGTAAACCCCCCTAGGACAGGTCTAGGCATGTACTAGGTGCTTCATAAGTACCAGAAGAAATAGACACATGTCCTCAAGTGTAAAAGAACCGCACATTATACTTACTAGAACACACACAACAAACACACACTTATTGAACACTGTCACGTGGCAGGCTCAATACTGGGTACCACTAACAACTCAGAAATGAATGAGACGTGTCCCATGCCTTCTCAGCGCTCCAAGCTTAATGGGCAGGTATACATAAATAGCTGTACTAGGCAGAGAAATGTGAACTAGGGTAGAAGAGAAACACGCTGTGGGAAATGCATAAGGGGTCGTGTATTGATCAAGGTCTTTTGTCCTTAAGTAACAGAATCTCAACGCAAATGAACATAAACGAAACAGTAAATGCATTGGTTCCTGTCATTTGGAAGAATGTAGGTGTGTCTGGAAATTCAAATGGAGGCTGCTGACAGGACTGTTTTCCCAGTCCTTTGTCCTTCTCTTTCCTACAAAAGAGATCTTAAAGCAGGTCCCTAACTAGCACCAAGTACGTCTGGCTACATTTTCTCCTTTTGGGAACTCTAGACTAAGCTACCCATGGGGGTCCATCAATAGAAAAAGCTTTGATGCAGGTCAGACCTGTAGCCTAGTGGTTAAGGGAGCTGGATCCCACATGGCCAACTAGAGTTTGAAACCCAGCCCCAGCAGTTTGGAAAACATGCCAGGCTTGTGTGCATGTGTGCCCCAAATCCCAACAAGATAGGGAAACAGAGAAAGGATTGCAATATGATCACACCCATGGAGGGGTGCTTTCCCTTTCTCCCTCTCTCTCATTCTCTTTCTGAGGAGTGCAT
This sequence comes from Tupaia belangeri chinensis, assembly GCF_000334495.1. NCBI lineage: Eukaryota > Metazoa > Chordata > Mammalia > Scandentia > Tupaiidae > Tupaia > Tupaia belangeri. The sequence goes on along the minus strand of NW_006159756.1, from coordinate 3,716,979 downwards.
GCACCCTCTAGCAATTAAAAGAAGAAGAAAAGTCTTTGATGCTAAGTAGCGGATCCGCTGATGGGTCTGAGCCTTTAAGGAGCACATCTGACTGCCCAGTTATTTAGAATACTGACTCCTTCAGGAGGAGCTAAGGAAATAACCACCCCCTGGGTTGCAGCCACTGATGCCCAGTAGGACAATGGACTCCGGGTCCCCGCACAGCTCCACACCTCTGAGCACAGAAACTTAGACCCCAGCAGAAGTTCAACCATGGGCATTATCAAACCATGGAACCACATAGTGATGTAGGATTGAGGCCTGAGAGGGGCAGAGATCTTGAGTGTATGACGTTTGGGGCTACTAAGATGCCGTAGGTACAGTGGAAAGAGCTTGAGGTTTAGGAACAGACCTGGCCAGAATCCTAGCTCTGCTACCTTTTGAGCTGATGATTCTTCATTTGTAGAATGGGCATAATAATTCAAACCTCAGGGCCTGCAGGTGGCATTGTGGTTAAAGATGCTGGACTCCTACATGACTGACCAGGGTTTGAGTCCCAGACCTGGCAACTTGTTTTCTCACTTTCTCTGTCTCTCTCTGTCTTTCTCTGGTCAAATTTTTAAAATAAATATAATAATAAAGTTAAATAAAATATTTCTTTAAGAAAGTTCACACTTCATGGGCACTAGTGATTTGAGGGGTAAAGTAAGTTATAATTGTAATTGTTCTTATTCAGCTCCATGTTCTCTTCTCAGTTCCACTGTCTCCTCCTCTCAGGTGCATTTCACTCATTCACCTATCCATTCATCCATCCACCCATTCACCCATCCACCCATCCACCCTTCCATCCGTCCATCCATCCACCCATCCACCCAAACATCTAATATTTATGAAGCACCTGCTCCATTCCAGGCAATATACAATATACTCAGAATATTGTTATAAATAAGATAGGCCTCCTTACTCTCCAGTCACTTACAGCTGAGGACGAGTGGTGAGACAAACAATTACATAACACAAGATGTGAGAAGTACAGAGATGTACAAATTAATAATTCCTTAAATCTGTTTGGTGCTTTTTATACTTTTTTTAAGTTTGCTATAGGGAGCATGTGCTTACTGGACAGAAAGAAAGCACCCTCTGGGGGGATGAACACACTACAGTCCCTTCTCCTCCCTTCCCCTCTCAGGATTTGGGCACCCACACATGCCTGGTGCATTCTTCAAGCTGCCAGGTCTGGAATTCGAACTACACAGTCAGCTGTGTGGGATCCAGCCATCTCAACCATCACCCTACCAGCGAATCCTATGCTTTGAATTCTTAAAGGACACTTTTACACTCAGTATCTCATTAAATTCTCATAACAACTTCATGAGATACATTACTACTCTGATTTGACTTATGAAGAAACTGAGATGAGGTGTTAGTAGTCTAGCTAAAATTCTCATAACTGGTGAAAGGTAGGAACAAGTCCCACCTTCTGTGATGTGAAAGCCCCCTGAACCATTCAGTTTACTAAGGGGGAAAAACTGGGCATTAGTTTTAAGTAATCGTAATAACTAATAAAGAAGCTGCTATCAAAACTGCAAGCCACTGAAGGAAAGTAGGAAAAGAGGAAAGCAAACGACACTAAGTACCACAGGCATGTGTGTGGGAGAGTTGACGTAGGAGCCCAAGCAGTTTGTCACCTGAGTAGAAATGTGTAGATTAAAGCGTGAGTGACTAAATCATGCCGAGGTGCTCATAGTTGTTTGGGTTTTGTTTTTGGTTTTTGTTTTGTTCCAATCTTAATGGAGATTTTGCAGTTGTTTGCATTACTATAGAACTCTGATATGGTGCACAGTGTACATATCGAATCTCATGTCTATTGCATTTCTCACATTTACGCATTATCTTTTTTTGCAACACTAGGATGGGCTTTGACTCCCAAAACCTCAGTCCTTATGTACATTTATTTGAGGCAATACTGCAGTGGTTTGCCCAAGATGACACAGCCAGTGGCAAAAAAAAAAACCAAGCCAAGGGAAAAAAAAAAAAAAAAAAAAAAGAAAACTGGCAATTGAAGCCAGGTCTAGAGATGTCAACTCTGGTGCCTATCAGTCACATGGTGCTACATTCTGCCCCAGATGCCAACAGAGGGAAGGATCCCAGAGCTCCTCTGGGCCTTCCCTGGGTCTTATGTGTCTAGAGGAATCCTCCATTGTGATCTGAGATTTTCTCCTCTTCCTTTCCTTTCTCCACCAGGACCAAACTAACCACTCATGGAGTGCATCTCTTCAGCCCCTTAATTTAGAAGAGTGGGGTGAATGTATGCTTCCCCTTTGTCCTGGATCAGACTATGAAAGAGAGGTATTATATGTCCCTGCTTAATATTGGGAGTAGGAGATCCTTCAGAACTCCCAAAACGCCTCTCATTTTGTTCATAGATACAGGGTTCTCCATGCCACGCAAGTATAATGCTATATTGTCTTATCAAAATCAAAACCATCTCCTGCCAAAGGGTGAGAACACCACTACTTGGATGATGGGTGAGGCTTGGAGTGCTAGAACAATGCCACATTTGAAGGTGATGACCTAGATTGGAGTCCCGACTCTGTCACCTCCTAGGCATATAATCTAGGCAAGCCACTTAACTTTTCTGGACCTGTTTTCTCATATACCAAGTAAAGATAATGAGTATAATATTTTTACTACAGGGTTGTTGCGACACACATGTACATTCATATATGCAAATATATGTTGTCAAACGTAAAAGTAAGTAAATGCTTGTTCTTATCTTTGTTAGAATTGAGCATTGGGGTGGATTTTCACCCATCCCACAAGAAACTTCCAGAAATTCCCTGGGTTAGAACAGGAAAGTTTTGTGCTAAGTAAAGTCATAAAGAGTCCCAAAACCAAGGACAGGATAAAATTTTGGTCATTGTGCTTGCATTTCTTTTAAATCCTAGAAAAATGGTAAAATAGTTGTAGAAGGAAGAGTTGATAAAATGGGGGGAATAAATGGGACATTTTCCCAGCTGGGCAGAAGGATGCTGATTGAGGACAATCAATGCCACCAGCCTGCTAACGAGACCCAATCAGGCGGGGCGATTAGAGATATTCTTCCGGGAAAGAAGCTTGACAGCTGCAGGGAAGTTTCTGCTTTACTAGAGGAGAGAAAGAGTCAGGGAGAGTGGTGTAGCAGAAGGGGAGGGAGGTGTGGGGAGAAGGAATCAACAAAGCGTGAGTACCCACCCAGCCCTTGCTTGAAAAAGTCAAAAAAGAGAAAAGGAGGGTAAAGGCTCCAGGGAGACCCTGCTGCTGTCTCCATTTGCCTCAGCTGTGATGTTCATAGTCATTCCCATTGACTCCCCTTCTCAGCTGGACAAGGGAGTCACAACTCTGCTGTGTCAAGAAGGGCATGGCCAGAGTCCTTGACAAGGATCTCAGCTTCCATTTGCAAGGCCTGTTACAGATTACAAAGTTTATGTACAAGATCTCATTTCAACTTCACAGAAACCTTCAAAGACAGGTATTTTTAATATCTTCTCCATCCAAAGGGAGAATCTAGTGCCTTTCATGTCAATACATATTTATTATCATCTTTGCATTGGTGTTAGAGCTGAATCAAACACAATGTTTGCTCTCAGGAAGTTCATAGTCTAATGAGAGAGTCATGGATTATTTCAATAATGTGAAGTAGCTCTTCCTTTCAGTAGAATGACAACTAACAGATAGAGGAGAAATTATTCAGTTAAATTATCAATCATTTTGCAAATATCAAAAAAATAATTAATGCAGGCAAGGATCATCAATGGATGCTATTGGGTGCAAATTACATGAGGAGGAGGATATTTACAGTACCAAAGTATCAATCTCATAGCATCTTCCTACAGATTCCTAATAAATTACAAAAGAAGAAATGATACACTGATCATAGAGAAAAATGGAGGACAATACTTAACCAAAGTAAATAAGATAAGAAGTGAAACAAATCAATATCTTGTGCCTCCTGATATAATGCACTGAAGAGGGCACAACACACTTATGTAGGTCTCAGGCCTAAAATGCTTATTCTGAAATTAACCATGGAGAAACCATCATACACAGCCAAACTGAAGAACATTCCTCATAACAACTGGTCTCCACTCTTCAAAACTGTCAAGGTTGTGAAAGACAAAGATAGGCTAAAAACTATTCCAGATTAGAGACTGGTATCACTATGCGTGATATCAGATTGGGTCCTGTGTCAGAAAAGAACGAAAGAACAAATGGCAATTTGGTAAAATCTGAATATTGACTATATAAGAACAGAACTCTGTCTGAGTGAGTAAATGAGTGATAGAATTCAACTACCTGGGTGACATCTACACATTGACATCTAGAAGATTTCTCATACTAAGCTCTTGCTGTCTTTGATACCCAAACTTGTTATTACCATATTTTCCATGTGAGTCAGTGTTACCACCATCTACCTTGTTGCTCAAGCCAAACACATAGAAGACATATTCTTGGCTTCTCACTCAGTTACCCCCTAGCCTATCTACCAGCAATTCCTTATATCTGATTCGCAGAAACACTGACTAGTTGATCATGGTGTCCCTAAGAAAGAAATAGATGTACAGTCTACTAAAATTATTACCTGATCCATATAAGCAGAAGAGTTCTGGGTCTAATAAACAGGTCTAATATGAATCAAAAAAATAATTTGACTATACAAAAACATGTAGTCATGCCTCTTGAGTCAACTCCCATACTTGAGCCAGTTTATAGACTCAGAACTCCCTAAATGAAAGGGAGCCAGGTCCCTTTAAGGAAGAACCTAGCTACCTTGCCAATAATTTATACCATTAATCTTTCTCCCAGCCTCCTCCAAAGGAGTCTAAGCAATTTACTAAACCAACTGTGCAATGAGGGGAAGAGAAATAGTCACAACTTTCAGAGATTACTGCATATTGACCCTGAATTAACACCAATTCTTGAAGATATAAGATATTACTGAGGTCCAACAGTCTAAGTAGGAGCTATGGAAGTCAGGTAACTAATGGAATTTTAGCTCAGGTCCATTTCACAGTAGGCCCAATGGATCCTAGAACCCATCCTATAATTCCTTTCCCAACTCTGGAATTCATCGCTGAAACAGACACATTCAGCAACTTGCAGAATGCACACACTGGTTCTCTGTCTTGGGAAAGGGGGAAATCATGGTGGGAGAGGTCAAGTAGGCACCACTAGAACTTCATCTACCTACAGAAAAAGTAAGCCAAAAGTATTACAGCATTCCTGGTAGAAGTGCAGAGATTAATGTTGTAGGGAAGAGAAAGTAACATCTTTTTCTCATCCATCTCAAGAATCATGGCTGACAACCCTATAACAAAAGACAGATTAACAAGACAAAACATAACACATTTATTTAACCAAAGTTTTATATGACATGGGAGCCTTCAGAAATGGAGATCCATAGGCCCAGGGAAAACTACATTTTTATGCTAAGTCTGATAAAATAAGTTTTGGCAAAACATAATAGGACAAAAAGGGGGTATGATCTAATAGTTATAACCTGGAGGAACTTAACAAGGTTTATTTGCTTAGATAGTTTTTGGTTTCCATGCATAGGGCAGGACCCCTTTGATTGAGGGTTTTAAAACCCATTTTTAGGAAAGGTAGTTCAGAGAATTCCTTTATAAACATGCTTCAGGGGAGAAAGGCAGGAGAAGGTCAGAATGGTCTTCTTGCTTCTGCAGTTTTTTTCCCCCCCAATTAATCAAGGTGCCATCTTTGCAATATCTTGTTCAATGTCCCAACAGTGCCTTCATTAAAGATCTGAAAGATGCATGACTGGTAATCCCACCACTTCCTCATTTAACTTACCTATACAGAAGACAGAGGGATCTTACAGAATGACAGCAGAATATCATAAACCTGGTTTATGGCACCAGTATGGTGGCAATATCTTGCAGAACTGGAACAAGTTTCTCCTCAAGGCTTTATGTACTCTAAAGCAGTATTAAGTATATAGTGCTATTTTTCTCATTCCTAGATTTATGATTGTAGGAATCAAAGAGTAGAAATGGGAGTGGCTCATGTAACTCTTACTCTTAATGATTTGCACAGATATGTTTGCTTCCCACCCTTGCAACTATAAACTCTACTGGTCTAGAGGTCTTAGCTCCAATGAGAACTCTGTTCCCCCCAGTAGATACAACAATGATTCCATTGAACTGGATGACTGCCACCAGCCATTTGGGCTTCTCATGCCTCTGAATCAACAGGCAAAGAAGAGGATTACTATAAGAACTGGGATGATTGATCTTGATTACCAAGGGGAATTTGGGCTGTCACTACATAATGGAGATAAGAGTAAGTATGTCTTGAATACAGGAGATCCCTTAGGACATTTCTTAGTATTCCCATGTCCTGTAATTAAAGTTAATGGAAAACTACAACAATCTAATTCAGATATGACTGCTAATGACAAACACCCTTCAGGAATGAAGATTTAAGTCACCTCACCTACAAAAAAAGTGTAGACTGGATAGAAGAAAGTAGTTACACAAACCACCTATGACTGTGTGACAGTTGTGAAGAATAGATTGTAATAGTTATGAGTTTTTCTTCCTTATTTTGTTATGAATATATATACATATGTATACATAGCTTCAAATAGATCTTACTCATATCATCTTACATAATTTATACTAATAACAGTTAATCTTGTGTTCTTAGTAGTTAAGGTACAAGACAAAAAATAACAGTGAACACCATCCAAAGACTTTGAATTCTCTTTCCAAGGGAAGGGTTGTTCAGTTCTACTTGGAATTTTTGCGTTATGTTAGGCAGAAAAATGACTTTGTTACTGTCTTTACTTGGAGATTAAGTAAGGCTTAAGGAGATATGTATAAATGCCAAGTTGACGAGGAATGGGCTGTAATGGTTTGTTTGATATGTCTGTGTGTTGGTGTAAGGATATTTTACAGGTATGATGAAAGGCTATAATCAGTTGATGTTAAGTAAGGTAGATAGATAACCTGGATAGGCCTGATTTGATCAGTATAAAGAGCTTAAAAACAAGGGTTGAGGCTTCCCTGAAAGCAGAAATTCCTCCTGTGGACAGCAGCTTTAGTCCATATCCAAGAGCTCCAGTTCACTTTTCCAGATGGCCTGCCCTACAGACTTCAGACTTACCTAGTCAAGTCCATAGTGACATTTGTTCACTTCTTGGAATAAACCTCCATGTATCTTCTACTTGATCAGCTTCTCCAGTTGAGCCTTGAGTGGTACAATCAGGGGTTATGGGATTTTAAGCAGTAAAACACAAGTGGCAATACTGAACCATTAGAAGCAAAATGAGTGTAATTACCAAAATAGTTTTTAAGGTCTAAGGCAATCAGGAGGGCTTGAACCACAGGGATCTGCGGGAATGGCCAGGTGATCATGGAAAAATAGAAAGCTACCTATGCTATCATGGTGTTGTATAGGTTCGGCTGACATTAATTGTCACAGTGAAAATCGACAGGTCCTCACCCAGTCCACAGTTATGTTCCATGCCTTTCAATGGGTTTGAGAAAATCTGGTTGATTGAGAAAATGAGATACTACTCTAAACTTCACCGATGGACAGCACCAATTGCAGCTAATGGGACAGATACAGTGCTACACAAAATTAGATCAAGCCAGTTTGGAATATAATCACTGAGCTGGCTAACATATTCTTTATCCCATCAATAGAAAAGTGTTTTGTTTTTTTTTAATTTCTAAAATTGTATTCACTTAATACTTTTTTTGAGGGGGGGTGTGGTTTGCCAAAGGGTATGTGTGCTTGCCAGAGAGTGACAGAGATAGAAGAGAAGTGAGAAATCACCCCTCTAGATGGGATGGCCATGCCACAATCCCTTCTCCTCTACTCTCTTCCTAGATTTTGAGTATGCACACACATGCACCCAGTGTAATTTTCAAGCTGCCAGGTCTAGGACTCAAACGCGGTTGGCCATGTGGGACTCCAGTGCCTTAACCACCACACCATCTGCTGGCCCAGTAGAAAAGATTTTTAAAAGTTTGAATTTACACAGTGAGGGCAGCAGTACCAGGCATACTCTCTCACCAACAGCTGTGATAGCTCTTTGCCATAGTGCAGGCCACAAGGACCTGGTTCATCTAGACATTCTGCAGATTATAAAAGTGATCCACTATATTGATAAGTGTACATGTGAGTTGAAGTGAAAAGAACCATAAATTAATGTGTTTCAACCACTCTGGGAAAGACTAGTTTGTTCCAACATCACAAACTGACATTTTAATAAACTTTGACTGGGGCCAGCAGGTAGCATGGTGGTTAAAGGTGCTGGACTTCCTCATGGCTGATGACGATTCCAATCCCAGACCTGGCAGCTGACTTTCTCACTTTCCCTGTCTCTCTCTCTCTCTCTCTCTCTCTCTCACACACACACACACACACACACACACACACTCTGTCCCTCTCTGGTCAAATTAAAAATAATTAATTAAGTTAAATAAAATAATTCTTTAAAAAACACTTTGATGAAAATGAATCACTAGATAAATAAAATTAAAATTTAAGAACAAAGGATTTTTAAATTATTAGATTTAACAAATATAGTATCACATTTTAATAAATATGATCAGAAAAAAATATAATGGGGAAAGGATTACAAAACCATACATTGTCCATTGAACGTGTACATTAGACTATTAATCCAAAAATCACTATTAAACTCAAAACTTTTTGACATTCTTTGTTTATAACTAGACAAAAAGTTGTGAGTGAGACATTGATTTTCCCACATTAAATACCTTTAAGCACACTTGCTTCTGCTTATAAAATTATCTAAACTAGATTGAATTGATGATAGTTCTGCTCACAAGGAATAATGTATATTTAAATCATTTCTATAATTTATTTTAATGACATATTCACAGGAGAGAAATCAAGCTTATAGAGGCATGTAGCCAGGAATGAAAGAAGAAAATTTTAAATCATTTCAAGCAAGTTCAGGGTGTTTGTTTTTAATTTTTATCCAAAATGAAACAAGAGAAGCTATATTTTCAAAATCATTTCACAGTTCTTCATTAACCAGTCCCAATACTTTATCTTGTAAAATTATACTTAAAAGGGTCCAGCAGGTGGCATGGTGGTTAGGGTGCTGGACTCCCACATGGCCAACCGTGGTTCAAGTCCCAGACCTGGCAGTTTGCTTTCTCACTCTCTCTCTCTGTCTCTCTGTCTCTCTCTCTAGTTAAAATGTAAAAAGTAATCATAAAAATAAATGGAATTAAATAAATATATGCTTATTTTTTGAATTATACTTAAACCTAGATTATTTTCATTTAAAAAAATAATTTTTGCCAGAGGCATATGTGCTTGCTGGAGAATGACAGAGAGAGAAAGAAAGAAAGTGGGAAAGCTCTAACCCCCTTCCCCATGGGGAATGGTCACACTACAATCTCTTCTTTCCACTGCTCCCTCCTTTCAGAATTTTGCGCATGCATACACACACTCCCGGTATGTTTTTCAAGCTACTGGGTCCAGAGCTTGGCCACGTGAATTCAGCTACCTTAACCACCAAGCCACAGGTTGGCCCCAAGAAATAGATTCATGGTTTTATGCACAGGAATTACAGTGACACACTAACTTTAAAATATCACATGTTGTAACATGTGACTAATACAGAAGTTACACTACATACAACTCATTGCATGTCTTCTCTAATACCCAAATGGGTCCCACATTGTTAAACAAAACGAATCCTCTGATCATGAATTTAGGCATCACAGCAATGCCAAATTGCTCTAAAAATTTCCGGGACCATCAGAAGGCTAAATATTTACATTGTTGGACTGCAAGGTAGTCAATCACAGTTCGAGTTCTGGACTCGGCAGCTTAAATTTCATACCAGGCACATGTGTGTGCAGGCCCAAAATCCCAAGAGGAAAAGGGAGGAGAAGGGATTGAGATGTGGCCATCCCCCTACAGGTGATTTCTTACTTCCTGTCTCTCTTTGTCATTCCAGCGAGCACACGTACCCTATAGCAAAAATCTGTCTTTAAGAAAATAATAAATTTCTAGGGAACCAGCAGTTAGCATAATGGCTATGTCGCTGGACTCCCACGTAGTCGACCGTGGTTCGTGTCCCGGACCCGGTGGCTTAAAACTCACGCCAGGCACGTGTGCGTGCGTGCCCAAGATCCCGAGAGGAGAATGGAGGAGAAGGGATTGCGGCGTGACCATCCCCCCTGGGGGGTGATTTCTCACTTTTCTGTCTCTATGTCTCTCTCTGTCTGTCTGGCGAGCGCACGCGCCCTACAGTGAAAATCTCTCAAAAAAAAAAAAAAAAAAGAAAATAATACATTTCTAGAGCTGACCTCATACCCTAGTTATGAAAGCCAGATCCCACATGGTCTACTGTGATTTGATCTCAGCCGGCAACTTTAAAAACTCCCCAAGCACATGCATACAAGTGCCCCAAATCCTGACAGGGTGGAGAAATGGAGAAGGGATTACGGTATGACCACACTCCATTAGTGGGTGCTTTCTCATTCTCTCTTTCTCTCTGTTTCTCTGTCTCTCTTTAGCAAACACATATGCCTCTGGCAATTAAAATTAATTTTTTTTCTAAAAACTTGCCTCTCAGTTTCTGCATTCATCGCATTGCAAAACTGTAACAGACATCTCACAGTCACTAACCACATGTTGAATGGGATTGCTCTAGAAAGCCTAGTAAGAAAAATGAGTGCAACAAATGCATGAAGATTTAAAATTCTGTCACATAGGTGAAGTGTGGGTCTGGAACCATCTGAGACATTCTGTCTAAGATAAATGACCGGCTCTTGTATCTTACACCTCCTACCGTGAGAAGTCATGCGTTTGGGATAAAAACTGCAACAGGAAATACTGCATTGGCCCATTATCAGGTGACTTGGAAGGATTTCAGCAAGAAAAAGCTCTGCAGCACATCCAGCCTGTGGATGTAAGCTGTCACACTACTCAGGCCACAGGAATCAGAGGCAGAAAGAGACAGTCATAGAGAATAGGAATGTTTTGTGGAGTTTTGTTGCTGTGTTTTCTTTTGCTTTGTTTTGTTTTGTTTTGCTTTGCCAGAAGGCGTGTGTGCTTTCTACAGAGAGAAGACAGAGAGAAAGAGGGAAAATGAAAACACAATGAAAGAGAGAAAGTGGGAAAGCTCTACCCGCCTCCCCCTATGGGGAATGGTCACACCAGAATCCCTCCTCCTCCGTTTCAGGGGGAATGGTCACACCAGAATCCCTCCTCCTCTGTTTCAGCCTCCTGTCAGGATTTTGGGCACACACACACACATGCGCCCAGGGTGTTTCTCAAGCCATCGGGCCCAGGACTCAAAACACATGGTCAGCCATGTAGGATCTACCTGCCTTAACCAAGTTCCAGGCTGGCCCAGATGTTTTGTGGAGTCTTACAAGCATCAGGTGAAGAGCCCCCCGACATGCTCCTGGGCCCTAGCAGATTTCACCCTTGTGAAATCAAGAACTAAGTAACCAAAGGTGTCCTTCATGATCTGGATATTATCAGAACCACCAAGTTATAATGTTCAATGGATACAACAGCAATATACCACACAACAGACATGGAAATTCTATAGTGAACTGGAGCAGGCCCAGAAGACACAAGTGAAATACTAAAGGGAAAAATAAATAAATAACCTTAACATTTCTGATACTAAATGTGTAGGGGTTTTCTACACAAGCAGCAATTCTCCAACTCTAAACACCAATGGGGCGTCCTACAATTTAATTAGATTCTGATACAATCTACCTAGAGTTAGCATCAGAACCCACTGGCTAAGGGTTCAGTCCCATAAGACTGCCTGCACTTCTCACACTACAAGTTCTAGCTTCTGGCCCACTTGACTATGAACTGGAGCTCCTACAAAGCCCTCATTAAGCTCAATAATTTTTAGTAACAGCTAACAGATCTCAAAAAAGCACTTAACTTACTATTATTGGTTTGTCATAAAGAATATTATAATGATGGGAACCAGCAGTTAGCGTAATGGCTATGTCGCTAGACTCCCACGTAGTCGACGGGACCCGGTGGCTTAAAACTCACGTCGGGCGCATGTGCGTGCATGCCCAAGATCCCGAGAGGAGAATGGAGGAGAAGGGATTGCGGCGTGACCATCCCCTCTGGGGGGTGATTTCTCTCTTTCTGTCTCTATGTCTCTCTCTGTCTGTCTGGCGAGCGCACGCACCCTATAGCGAAAACTTCTCCAAAAAAAAAAAAAAAAAAGAAAGAAAGCCAAGTTATAATGTTCAATGGATACAACAGCAATATACCACACAACAGACATGGAAATTCTATAGTGAACTGGAGCAGGCCCAGAAGACACAAGTGAAATACTAAAGGGAAAAATAAATAAATAACCTTAACATTTCTGATACTAAATGTGTAGGGGTTTTCTACACAAGCAGCAATTCTCCAACTCTAAACACCAATGGGGCGTCCTACAATTTAATTAGATTCTGATACAATCTACCTAGAGTTAGCATCAGAACCCACTGGCTAAGGGTTCAGTCCCATAAGACTGCCTGCACTTCTCACACTACAAGTTCTAGCTTCTGGCCCACTTGACTATGAACTGGAGCTCCTACAAAGCCCTCATTAAGCTCAATAATTTTTAGTAACAGCTAACAGATCTCAAAAAAGCACTTAACTTACTATTATTGGTTTGTCATAAAGAATATTATAATGATGGGAACCAGCAGTTAGCGTAATGGCTATGTCGCTAGACTCCCACGTAGTCGACGGGACCCGGTGGCTTAAAACTCACGTCGGGCGCATGTGCGTGCATGCCCAAGATCCCGAGAGGAGAATGGAGGAGAAGGGATTGCGGCGTGACCATCCCCTCTGGGGGGTGATTTCTCTCTTTCTGTCTCTATGTCTCTCTCTGTCTGTCTGGCGAGCGCACGCACCCTATAGCGAAAACTTCTCCAAAAAAAAAAAAAAAAAAGAAAGAAAGAAAGAATATTATAATGAGTACAAAAGGAGATGAAGACTTATATAGGGCAAGGTATGTGGGAAAGGTATGGGATCCAAATACCCTCTCCAGGTGTACCACCCTCCTAGCACCTCAATGTGTTCACCAACCCAGAAGCTGGACAACCCTTTTGTTTGGGGGTTTTAATGGATATTCCATTACAAGGATATGTTGATTAAATCATTGGCCATTGGTGATTGCACTCAATATCCAGCCCCTCCCAGCTCCTCAGAGGATAGGGGATGAGACTAAAAGTTCCAGTTCCATGATTGGTTCCTCTGGCAACCAAATTCTATACTAAAACTAGACTTTTAGACATCACCTAGTCTTTTAGATGCCATTGTCTCATTAACACAAAGACACTTAACCCTGGAGATCCTAAGCGTCTTAGAAGTTCAGTACAGGGAACTGAGGGCAGAGACCAAATGCAATTGTCCTTTGTATCCATGAGGTATTGGTTCTGTGACCCTTCTTAGATACTAAAATCTGTGAATACCAAAATGTCAAAGTATTTGAATATAACCTACACATATATGCTCATACAACTCATCTTTAGATTACCTGTAAATAATCTTAGCATCAGATATAAGTAACATAGAAAATATATTGATAAATTTCTTCAGCATCTCTCTTTTAGAGAGCTACATTTTCCCCAATTTGATGACCACTAGCATGGCCTGGCTGTATCCACAGTTGGTTGAATCGGGGGATGCAAAATCCCCAGACATGGAGGACTGACTGTATACATATCCAATTATGTCACAATTGCATTAATAAATGGGCCAGATTTTCAAGTCTCTCTATTCACTGATGACTCTTTCTCAATTCACTTCTTACCTATACACTCATATTTGGAGGGGTCCGACCCGGCAGGGCCCCAGGATCTGTCTGAATGAGCCCCCTCACTTCCAGTTGGTTCAGTACGTTGGCAAGGCTGCTTCTGTGTGCTCCCCCGCCGCCCCCCCCCAACCTAGGATTTTGCTCCAGAAACTGAGGCAGCCTTGGGGGGAAGCAACCCTCCTCTGACTCCCCAATATACTACTGTAAAAGAATTACATAGCTCTCTTATACATCCTGACTTTAAGGTAAACTTAATCCTTTCTTTACCTAAAATAGGATTAGGCCAAAACTGGCCCAGGACACCCCCGCCCTCACCAAGTGAAATAGATAAATATATTAGGATTCCTCAAATTAAGTTTTAGATCCCTACAAAACTATATAAGTACCACTCTTTATTAAGATCCATAAGAACTAATATCTATACTTGAGATTTTCTTTTCTCAGCACCATTCCCGGTAATCACAAGATGGCTGCTGCTGTGCCGCATCAGCTGATAATCATCTCTGCTTACTGGAACTGCTTTCCTGAAACTGCATTCCATGGAGACCCACCTACAATTGAGGAACTGCACTAGACCCACCCTTAATCCAACCCTAAATAGAATCTATGTTCTCTATTGTTAAAACTCTATGAGCTGATAATTGAAACACGTAGTCCCTCTTCCATTTACTTGCATGTATCACATTTTCAATAAAAACGCACGATGAGTCCTAGCAGTTGTCACTCCTCAGAGAGCGATCTTTGAGGGGTGTCCAGCAAAGGATGTGCATGAAAAGACAGCGAGGCCTTTGTCTTCTGTTCACCTTCGCCGCCTCCGTCGAGATAACCCACCCACGCCGAGGCTGGTCCCCGGCACATATTACCTATGACCAACCGAGAAAAAAGAAAGATCTCAAGCTGGTTTGTGAAAACCACAATACATCAGTACTAGGCAGAAATCATAGCTGTGTTAGTCCTACTCAAGAGTGACTGAAGGAAATTTTCCCAGTGGCAAATATTCCCAGCAGGCAGACCGGGAGTCTTACGTCTTGATATTCATTACAAGTAGAAGAAAAAAGACCTTGAGCTATGTATATACATGGACTCCCGAGTGGCAAGGCTTGGCTGGGGGAAACCTAGAATGAATACATTTGGAAGATCATGAACAAGGATGTCTGGTGAGGGGACATAAAAATAGACCTGCAGGAGAAAGCATAAAGCATGCAGACATTTGTAATTCTTAATGCCCACCAGAGATTATCCACTACCGAAGAAGCTCTTGACAACCAGATAGACTTTTCCTGTGGGATCAGCCTGCCCATCTCCTCAGCCAACCAGTGCTGATACAATGATATTAAGAACAGAGTAATGGTGGTCAAAGGGATGGAAATCACACACAGGACCGAAAGCATAGGCTGTCTCTCACCACAATTGATTTAGCCATTTCCACTGATGACTGCCAAACATGCCATCAGCAGAGACCTGCCCTGAACACTTGATGTGACACAACTTCTCAAGGAGACCAGCCAACCACATGGAGACACTCGGCTCCATCAGATTACCCTAAAAGGGACATTAATTTGTTCTTGCCAAAATTGACACTCTACATATAAGTTTGTCTTTCATGTCTGTAATACCTCCACTGGCACTACTATCAAGGGCTTACAGTACACCTGACCTATCGGCATGATATCACACACAACAATGCTTTGGATCAAAGTCCCATTTTAATGCAAATAAGGTGAATTAAAAGCACATGACCATGGAATACATTGGTCTAACTAGGCACCCCATCACCCAGAAATAACCAGTTTAATTACAGAAGGAATTGGCCTGTTAAAAGCTCCAGTGATGCCAGCTAAGGTTAGTAACCTATGGACTGAGGTACTGTTCTCCAAGAAGCATCTATGAAATGTGCTAAAATAACAACCCATGTGTGATGCTATAACCCTAATAGCTAGAACTTCCAGAAATGAGAATCAAGGGGTAGAAGTAGAAATGGTCACTCTCATCATCACTTCCTGTGATCCAATAGGGAACTTGTCCTTCCCACCCCAATATTACATTAAGCCAGGTGAGAGGCCCTGGCTCCCAAGGGCAGAATATTTGTGTCATGAAATACAGTAAGGGGTTACTGAACTGAAAGACCTGTGGCTATCATCTAGCTACTTTCAGTTACTCACATCAGTGGACCAAAAGAAAAAAAAATTAATTTAAACCCACCTGCTTTCCATGAGAAGGTGGCGTTATTGCTACATAGTTAGGACAGGGAGGAGTATGTATGGTACCCACAGGGTTTGCGGGTATGTCAGCTGGTGCTTTCATGCCCAGGCAATATTAATTATGGAACCATAACAGTATTAATATTAAGTATAGTAACCATAGCCCTACAAGGACTATGAAAGACTTAAACTCCTCAGGAAATAAAGGCGGGGGCCCTGCCAAGATTAGCCAGAACACCAGTTGAGGGTGAGGAATATCTAGAACGGTTGATAGGGGAAAAAGCTGGTGAATATCAAACACAACTTTGGGACTAGGAACAGTAGCTTGCTTTATTAACCTCCTGCTTTTAGGCTTTCAGGGCCTGTAAATAGCTTCTGCCTTGAAGGGAAACTGTGCCTGAGTAGTTATGTATCTACCCTCAAGGGAAAGAAAAATTATATATTTTTTTCATACAAATGAGGGAGGAGTCAATATAAACACTTGTGTGAAACCAGGAAACATCAAGCAATAGAGGTGTCCTGGGCAGGGGATTTTTGGGGGGGAGACAAGATGCTAAAGTGTGCCAAAGGATGCAAAGAGAAGGAGCAGAAGAAGATACCTAAACCCAGGGCTTCTCATCCTAATTACCAAGCTCTTTCCCCTGCATTTTAACTATTTTCTCTACTGAGTAAGAGCCACAGTGTGAGCCTCTGTTGATGTAAAGATGTATACATCTTGCCACCCTTGAGAACTAATTTAAACTTGTCTTTAAGCATATATTTTCAAGTAAAGAAGAATAACGAAAAGCAGCCAGAGCTAAGTGCCAAGGAAATTAATTATAGAGTCAGACGGTGCTACCACTCATAGTTTCTAAAGAAGAAATACTTCCCTGAGGACAGCCAGGTGGGCAGGCCCCACCTATTGAGCTTGAGGTTGAACTTAGCTTCACCAGTACCTACAATCTTAGAAGCAGAGGTTGAATAAAGGCTTTCTTTTCAGACACAGTGACCTTAATTCAAGTATGGCCCTTGTGCCAACAAGAAGGTAGGAGGATATTTGTGTGCCATATGAATGCTCACCAGAAAGGATCCAGTACAGATAAGGCTCTTGATAATGGAGGGAAAGTGGA
Source organism: Tupaia belangeri chinensis (assembly GCF_000334495.1). Taxonomy (NCBI): domain Eukaryota; kingdom Metazoa; phylum Chordata; class Mammalia; order Scandentia; family Tupaiidae; genus Tupaia; species Tupaia belangeri. The sequence goes on along the minus strand of NW_006159756.1, from coordinate 3,699,844 downwards.
ACTTATTCTTCAGATGTCAGTCAGACACTTTCACTAGTCAACCTAGAGCTTGCTCAGTGAACCCAGGCCATGGCTGTATGGCTGGAGACCATTCAAGGAATTAACAACATGGACATTCTCTCACCAAGGCTGACTCACCTACTTCTACTGCTGACCCTGCCAAAAGCAGAGATCAGATCTGAGCCTCCTGTGTGGCCCCATTTATCAGGGAGATGAGCCAGTCCCTTGGTGGCAGGTTGATTACGTTGGCCCCCTTCCATCATGGAGAGTATGGCAAAGGTGGGTTGGAGTTGTCTTCCCTGGGATAGACACATATACTTAGTTATTATGGATTTGTCTTCCTTGCTTGTAATGCTTCTGCTAGCACCACTATCCATGGGATTATGAAACGTCTTATTCACCATCATGGTATTCCTCACAACATTGCTTCTAATCAAGAAATTCATTTCTCAGCAAAAGAAGTGTGGCAATGGGCTTGGGTCTGTGGAATTCACTCTTATTATATACCTCATCACCCAGAAACAACTGACCTAAAAGATTGGTAAAAAGAGCTACTCAAGTCTCAGTTGTGGTTCCAGTTGGGAGACAGCCCTCTGAAATAATGAGGGTTTGTCCTACAGAATTCAGTGTATACTTTGAGTCAAGAGCAATATATAGTGGGCCAGCAGGTGGCATGGAGATTAAGGCACTGGATCCATTATGGTCAACTATGCAGTTCGAGTCCCAGACCCAGCAGCTTGAAAAATCACACTGGGCACATGTGCATTTATGCCCAAAGTCCCAAGAGGAGAGTGAAAGAGAAAGGATTATGGCATGGCCATCCCCCTAAGGGAAGATTTCTCACTTTCTCTCTCTCTCTCTTTCCCACCCCCACCCCCATCTCTCACTGGTGAGCACAGGTACTTCATGGCAAAAAACAAAACAAACAACAACAACAACAACAACAACAAAAATATATATATAGTTTATATAT
>NW_006159756.1:3688882-3697652 GCF_000334495.1 Tupaia belangeri chinensis | reverse complement strand
TATATATATATATATATATCTCCCATAACCAGAATATAGAAATCTCAGAATCAAGGAGTGGAAGTGTGAGTTATTCCCTTCACCATTACATCCACTAACTCACTCGCAGAATTTTTGGTCCCCATTACCACCACTTTGAGCTCTGCTTATTTGGAGGCCTTTGGTTCCCAAGGGAAAAAAAATTTCTGCCAGGAAAGACAAACATGATTGTGTTTAATCAGGACTTGAAACTCCTTTCTCACCATTTTGGTTTCTTTGTGCAACTGACACACTAGACAGTAACAGGGGATGAATTACTCTGCTATTTGGGGTGATATATCCCAGAAATAAATCTGGTTGCAGAAGTGACTATGTCTAGGGCCCAGGGAATTCTCTGGGGCATCCCTTACCATTTCCATTCCAATAGTAAGTTAACCAAAATCATGGCAACCAAAACTACAGGGTATCTTTCATGATACATAGTATTAATCAAAAATGAAGGTTTGGGTCACCCAACCAGGTAAGAAATACTGTCCAACTGATGTCCTAGATGAGGGTGATGAAAACACAGAGCAAGTAGTGGGAAAAGAAGGTTATATATACACATACTTTATGACTATTTTTATCAACAGAACAGTTGAGTATACTTATTTTCTTCTTTCTGCATATATGTGTATTACTTTATTGGTTGTTCTCTTTCTCTTACTATTTTATACAAGTTATTGGGGATTAAATTTGCAATTTAAGGAAAAAGATATTCAGACGATGGCAACGTGACTACCTTTGAAGAGTTTTAACATGACCTAGTAATAGACAGAGTGACTACCTTCCAGAAATGAATACGATGACTATTGAAACTTCAATCTCCTCATTTTGGGGACAAGATGAGAATTTCTTCTTACAAAACATGGCTGCATGTTAGTAGGCAGGAACTTTTTGTATGGCAGTAGGAAATTCAAATCTGTATAGAAAGAAATGTGTGGCTATTGAGTATGCAAAAGAGTAACCTATTAAGTAATTGTCTCTTTGATGTGAACCAATTCTAAATTCTACTTTATGATACTGGAGTTTCTGCTTTGCCATGGGATTTTTATCAGTTGAGGCTCTGTCAATCAAGGCTATTGGAGGAAGACTGCAGAGTTGGAACAGGAATAAGAAATTATTTCTTCCTGTTGAAGTCCTGTTCTCTTCTTGTTTCTGTCAGACTCACTTACTCAGCAACAGAAATTTGTTTTACAGCAGCAGTGAAATGCATGTTGAAGATTCTCCAACAGAACGTCATTGTGTGCCCTGAGAGACTTCAGTTCCATCCAGCCAGACCCCCACTTCAAAAAGTGTGAGTCCCAATTCCACAGTTATCTTCTGCAAACTCAGAGATACCTCCAGCCAAGCATTTCCCCCTTCTCAGATGTTTATCTTTCAGCTCTGAGGGTCCCTCCAGTTCTAAGGATGGTAGTTGCTTTCTGAAGTTGCAGTGTCCATAATATCCAAGTGTACTCTTTCACCTTTTCAGTTAGTTAGTAATTCTTCACTATTTCACAGTCCTTTATGTGAATTTTCTATGTTTAAAATACCTGGTGTGATTTCTGTCTCCTTATTAGACCCTGGATAATACATCTCTCAAGAAGGAGCTGTACATTGAGGCAGGGGAACAAAGGTGAAAGCCCATCTCTGAATCTGGCTTTCACCCTTTTTCCTCCACAAAGTCTTATGTAAGTCTGAATCTTATACAACACACCCCACCTCACACACTCTGCTCCAGCAACACTGAAACCATCTGCAGCTCCCCAGATAACTTTGATTTCTCCTTTTGTTATCTACCTCTTCTGTGATTTATAACAAGACCATGTCTTTAGACCAAAGGAGAGTAATGGGAAACAAAGCTAGAGACATAGGTTAGAAAAGGCTTTGAATGAACCATCAAGAATTTGACTTTATGCACTTGAATGGATAAACTTGGAAATATTTTAAGCTGAAGAATCATGTAGAAACAGCAGTTCTTGTGGAGCTATATCTAGAAGTCATGGTGGAGTGTTTTCCCAGGCCAAACTTTCTCCTCCCCATTCTAACATTCTTGTTAAGAATTCTATACAGATATACATCCTTTTGTACAGCATTGGACTTGACAGTCCCAAATACTACACAGTTCTTCCTTTCTCTCCTTACCTGGGCAGTGCTCCTCTGAGAGCAAAGCTTGTACATTTTTGCCACCCTCATTTTCACTACCACCATTACCACCATTGCAGTTTGTAGGTTTCAGAAGTGAATGAGAGAAAGGCAAGGAGGTGAAAGTTTGAAAAAAGGGATGATGGGGGCTAGTGGAAAACAAGGCTAATAGAAAGAAATTGACAGAAGAGAAAGAAGTTCATAAGAAGAGAAATAAGAGATGAGCCTCAATGAGAATAGAGTACTCTCATTAATGAGTGAATCTAATGAATCCATCCAATAAGTAGAGTTAAAAATATAGAGAGTACAGACTGTTCAGAGCCTTCTCTTTTCATCAAAAAGCTATACTGTCTTTCTTTGAGAGCAACTTGATTGGCAAGTTGATACTGTGAGTCTAACAGGAATGAGGAGAATGTCTCATAGGACTAACTTGCCATTAATTTACTCCGCTTCATTATAAAAAAAGTGACTGAAAAAACTTAAGAAAGGCTATTAATGGAAAGAACATGAGTAGTGCTTAAGGACTCCCTTTTATAAGGACTATCAGAGACAGAAGGAAGAGCTTTAAGTAAATCCCATCCTGACCCCGGACCCCAAACTTCTTGTCCATTACACAAGTATTTAAATGAGTCTGACTGTGCTAGATGTTGGGCTCATAGTGTTAAAAAGATAGGCAGCGTGCTTGCCCTCATTGGGTTTACAATCCAAAAATTAACATGTGCAGGTAACACAAAGAGCCCTAAGAGATAAAGCAGTATAGGAATGTTCAGTACAAATAGAGTAATCCCACTGCCAATAGAAAGTGAAAACACGGCATTTGGTTTAGGTTTGGGAATGTAGATAGAATTTGAACAAGGAAGGCACAGGAAGGGAAGCACAGAATAAGCACCAGAATGGGAAACCTTGGGTGTGAATGGAGAAGAGTCAACAGGATTCTTTGAATGGCACATAATGTGACCAATAGGGTTTTTACCTCTAACTCCACCACCACCACCCAGCATTCATTTCACAGCCTTATCCCTCTGGAGCCAAGCTTCTCCACCTCTGTCTAGCTTCTCCTAGCTTCTCCATCTCTATCTCCAGAGAACCCTCAATCAGAATGGGGGGATTTATGAGCAGCAACAACACTCCCCTCCACGGATCAATGGCCAAAGATCAATAGCTATAATGCAGAAAATTAATCCATATTCATTAGAATTGAATTGAGCAAATGATACTATAAAAATTTCCTTGGAAATCTATACAAAGGAATTAAAGAAAAAGTTGTTTTAATGTCTCTACTGCCTGCCAAGTCACAGGTTTAGGAATTTAGGCAATGGGAGCTCCTGTTCACTTTCAATGGCAGCTTAAAAGTTATTTAGGAGCATAGCTGTATTTGCCACTCAGATGCTACGGGTGTGGAGACAGAAGAGATGTTTTCCTTCCCATGGATTTGGATGCCCAGGAAGCAGAATTGACTAAATGACTCATGTGCCACCTCTGGTCCTAGAATCCCATTACTTCCTGATTCCTCCCTTACAGCACAAGTTACAGATGTCCTTGAGGAATGCCAACCACAATCACTCACACAGGAAGTAGCTTTGGCTGCTACCATTCTCTTTCTGTCCTGGTCCCCTTTCCTGTCCCAAAGAATCTCTAATCATTCTTAGATCCAGACCCATCACAAAACAAGAATAGACACAAGAGTAATGAGGAAGCCTTGGACTGTGAAAAGTGGAGAAAACGTGAAAGAAAAGACCCAGCATGCTCTGGTGAACATTCATTCATGGTCATACAAGCAGAGGGCCTAGGTTCCAGTCTGTACTTCACCCCTCCTTGCTGTGGGAAACTTGACATATTCCCTTTGAGGCTCATTTTCTTCATCTATAAATAAGGACAATAACATAATAATTGCTACCTCAACAGGGTTATCATGAAGATTAATTAACACAATGCAGGGTGAAAGTGCTTTGCCAACTGCAAAATGTTATTCAATATTATTATGTTGTCCTGAAAGCTCAAACACATTCTTCTGAGGCAGGTATCTTATTAATGGGATGTATTGATGGACTCCTTGAGGTGCAGAAATACCCCAAATTTGTATGCCAAAGTGTACATCTAAGCATATTCGTGTCTTTCAAGAGAGAGGCCCATGACTTTTTTTTTTTTTTTTGAGAGGTTTTTCGCTACAGGGCACATGTGCTCACCAGACAGACAGAGAGAGACATAGAGACAGAAAGCGAGAAATCACCCCCCAGGGGGGGATGGTCACGCCGCAATCCCTTCTCCTCCATTCTCCTCTCAGGATCTTGGGCACGCACACACACGCGCCCGGTGTGAGATTTAAGCCACCGGGTCCAGGACGTGAACCACGGTCAACTACGTGGGAATCCAGCGACATAGCCATTACGCTAACTGCTGGTTCCCAAGAAAGAGGCCCATGACTTTTAACAAATTGTCTGAGGGGTTTGTACCCAATGGAGATAGAGAATCGAGAGCCCCTGACATCAAGATACTGAGTGGTGGCCCCTCATCTCTGCAGAGTGGGGACCAGAGTCTTTTATTTATTGCAACAAGAGACTAGTTAAGCAGGAGTCACTGCAAGAAGAAACAGCAATGCCGCTGAGGAAAGTTACAAGCAAGGGTGGTTAGATACAGCGATAGTCGGAGTGCTGACTTGCCCTGAAGCAAGTGGAATGATCTTGATTTTCTCAACCGTCCATCCAAAGACTCCATGTTGCCCAACTCCAAGAATCTTTGTTCAATTCTGTGTGACTAGAGCCTTTAAGACACAACTGCAAGGCTTGTTCTTTACATCCTATATGTAGTAATTCCTGGAGATGGGCAAAGAAGTAGCCATGCCTCAACCTTACACCTCTCCTGACCCTCCTTCCAATTTTCAATCCTTACAGTCAAATGAAATCAGATGTTCTCCGATAGTCTCTTGCCCTCTTTGAAATTCCATTCTCAGAGCCAACAAATGGCATCACGGTTACATCACTGGACTCCTACATGGCCAACTACAGTTCAAGTCCTGGACCTGGTGGCTTGAAACTCATGCAGGGCATGTACATGCCCGAGATCACAAGAGGAGATTGGAGGAGAAGGGATTGCAGATGGCATTCCCCCCTGGGGGGTGATTTCTCACTTTCCCTCTCACTGTCTCTGTCTCTCTCTCTCTCTCTCTCTCTCTAGCAAGCATAGGTGCCCTAAGGCAAAATCCTTTAAAAAACAAAGAGAAAAGAAAAGAAACTCCAATTACATCCTTTTTCTGAGCATTCTGAGAAATTCCTTTCTAGGGAGAGGAAGAAGCATTTAGATTGAATTTTACTTTACATCGAGACTCAAGTATATGATAGTACTATATCTCTTCATTTCCTTTTTCCCCCCAAGTATCGAGACTCAAGTATATGATAGTACTATATCCCTTCATTTCCTTTTCCCCCCCGAGGGTTTTTGGTCATAGGGCCTGTGTGCTCACTGGAGAGAGACAGAGACAGTAAGAGGGAAAGTGAGAAATCATCCCACTAGGGATGGGGGTGGGGGAAATGGCCATGTCACAATCCCTTCTCCTCTATTCTCCTCCTGGGATCGTGGCCACACACACACACAAGCACACACACACAGTGTGATTTTCAAGCCACCAGGCCCGGGACTTGAACTGCTATTTGCCACATGGGAGTCCAGCAATGTAACTGCTATGCCATCTCCTTGCCCCTATAGTCCCTTCTTATACAACCCTACCTGATATCTCCCTGGAGCCTCTAGAATCTTCCAAGGGAGAAACCCAATCAGAGCTCCAGCTCAATTAAATCATGTTTAGCTCATTGTTAGGTTGTTCTGTTTTTATTTTTCACACCACCTTATTCAGCACTGATGCTGCATGCAAATCTTAAAGACTCCTGACCAATTTCATTTCCAGCACCCTTATATGTTAGAAGCTGCTATGATCTGAATGTTCCCCAAAAGGCATGTGTTGAAACTTAATCATCCTATGAAGAGGTAAGACCTTTAGAAAGCATATACTGGATTAGGACCCTTAGAAAAGGGCTTGAGGAAATGGATTTGTCCCTTTTTCATCTCTTCCACCATGTGAAAAAAAGCAGAAGATGCAGCAATAAGGTGCCACCTTGGAAGCAGAAAGACCAACCCTCACCAAACACAGAATCTGCCAGCACCATGGTCTAGGACACCTTAGGCCAACAGAAATTTATTTCTCACAATTCTAGGAATTGTGAGGAAATAAATTGTAGAATAAATTCTAGAAATTGTGAAGAATAAATTTCTATTTATAGATTTCCCTGTCTGCGGTATTTGGCCTGAGCAGCACGAATGGACTGAGACAAGAGATGAAAGGACTGACCCCACATCGGAAGAAAATGAGAAGGTCCTCTTATCCCTGCCTCTGCCTCTGAAACAGCTCTCTCTCTTTCCCGATAATCCCCCAGAATGGACATAGCATAAACTCCTCTCAGCAGGAGGCCGAGAATTTCCTCCTCGGGTCTGACCCAAGTCTCATCAATGGTGTGGGTGAGGTAGGGGAAGTGCCTCCTCTCTAGGCTCAGTCCCTCCAGCTCTAACTTTCTGCCATTCTCAGAGCCCATGAACTACTTTGGGTCTCTTTTCTTCCTCTGGAATGTATTTATCTTTTTCTGGGAAACTGCCACGCATTTGGGGGAGGCAGTGTGGGCAAAAATGACCACAAAGCTAGAAGGAATGCTTAAGGAGTCCAACGACCATTCAACACAGATTTATTGAGCATTTGTCATGTTCCAGGGACGACACAAGGCACATAGGAGAGATGGACTCTGGTGGGCAAGCCCCTCTAGCAACCAAGCTTCTGAGGACACCGTCGCCACTCTATAAATCAGTACCACAGACATCTCCTCTATCTTTGTGGAGTTTATCACAGTCTGTCTATTAGGTAGCATGACAATTTGTAAAAGGACCTACCCCTCCTGCTGGACGACAAATGCCTGAAGGAGGAAGAAAGTCCACATAAGGGCTCTGTACTTGTTTATTGAATTCATTGCAATCAGAATTCATCCCTTATTTATTATTATCTCTTGAAGTGGTGGAGAGTGAAGTTAGATAGGAAGAGAGCAGCAGACACACACAAACATCTCTCCTCTGTTAAACATATACACATTTATGTGCACACATGCACACACGTGCATGCATACACATACATTCAGAAGAGACTCTCAGCTCCCTGCTGCTGACTTGTAAATGCAGACTTCAAGAGACAATTAAATATTGATATCTTTACATCTCAGTATTTTCTTTTCAAATCCAAACAGCCCCAACAGGAGCTATTGCTGGTACTTATTTAACACCTTAAAAGCATCCACAAGGGGTTTTACAGTTTTTAAAATTAAGTCGTTAAGAGCAAAGAAGCAACAAGCTGTTGAGTGGGAGTGGGCTAACTCCCCTGAAATAACCTGTGGGAAGCCCCAATTCACTCTCTTAGACTCCACCAAGAGGGCCAGCTTTAGGGGCCCCAGCCAGCTCTCCTGGATCCTGGATCCTGGATTGTGAGGGTGGGGGGCCTCCACACTCCTCTCCTTCCATGTCTGAAAAGGACAAAGAGATACTCTCTTGCCAGTTTTCCCCAACAGACACTTGAGTGCCCTGCAATCAGAGGCTTGATAAAGTTATGCAAATTGCCTATGCATAATGATGTCCTTGCTGAATCGATTAACCCAGTGGGGGTGCTGGACAGGAGCTAGCAGGTGCTGGCTGCTGGGCTCTCAGCTCTGCCCAGCACCTAGAGTGATGTCGGTGCTTCTGGCCTTCTGACTGCATTCCACTACCACCCCACCTCCCCCATGCCTCTATGACAAACACACTCTCATCTCTGTCTCTTCTCCCACAGTCAGGCCCCATCATCTACCCTCTAGGATCTCTAAGGTCAGGGCTGAAAGGGTAATGGACAAAACCCTTTCCCAGGACCTGTTTCAGTGAAGAGCAGATAAGGGAACTTTCTATGGCTGAATTTTAGCCCCTCAATCCACTGGCTCAGGCATTTGTGTCTCCTTGCCCATCATGTGGGTAGGACTCAGGCTCTTGTGTTCCCCTCAGGACCCACTCTAAGGCCTTCGACAATAAGCACTCGCCAAATGCCTTTTGGATAGAATTGAATTCTAAAATTACTGAGCTGGAAAGCATCTTTGAAGTTATTTGAGCAGTAAGCAGTTAACATTCTGATTACAATTCTTGTGCCATGCACCATGGCTGTGTCGACTGGCATAAGGATTCCAGTTTAGCTCTTGTGAGTTCCTTGAAAGTATAATCAAATTAAATCTTTATGTGCTTTTCTTATGGGCAGAGGATGCATGACTTTCACCACCTTCTTCATGGGGTCACGATCCCTCCCTAAAACAAAGTTAACAACTGCTAGTCTCATGGAAAGGGCGGCTATAAAACCAACAGTCCCAAGACAGTGTAATATACCCTATGACAGAGAAAAGCAAAAGATACTTTGAGCACACAGAAGAGGATCCAACCTGTGGAGGACAGAGCCCTGAAATAAGGATCAGTCCCTTATAAGGTAGTTATTACTAGATCCACTTCACTACTAAAGAATATGAGGCTTGGGACCAGCAGTTAGCATAATGGCTATGTCACTGGACTCCCACGTAGTCGA
>NW_006159756.1:3641234-3688743 GCF_000334495.1 Tupaia belangeri chinensis | reverse complement strand
GCGTGCGTGCCCAAGATCCCGAGAGGAGAATGGAGAAGGGATTGCGGCGTGGCCATCCCCCCTGGGGGGTGATTTCTCGCTTTCTGTCTCTATGTCTCTCTCAGTCTGTCTGGTGAGCGCACGCGCCCTATAGCAAAAACCTCTCCAAAAAAAGAAAAAAAAAAAAAAAAGGAATATGAGGCTCGGAGAGGTTAGGCTACTTGCCCAAGGTCGCACAATGGTAGAGCCAAAATTGAAATCTAGATCTCTCTGATTCCAAGCTTGGTGCTGTTTTGGCTGCCTACCTCCCTGCAGCTGCCTTGGCATTTGAGAGCCTTCATGTTCTCCCAGGCATGGGACTCTTGCAATGGCTGTCTGAATTCTGAACAGCCATGGAGTGGGGCTTGGCGGCTAGGTCTCTCTGTCCCTGGTGTGCACATCTTTGCATGCTTCAGCGGACTTTGTGGAGTCTATTTACCACATCTAAGACCAATTTCCTTCCCTTCAGTTGCTTTGAAGATAATTGAAGGTACTTGCATTGTCTGCCTGGGAATGTAAAAAGCCAGCTAATGCTGCAATCGATGCTTCCTGCTTAATGCTGCGCCTCCACCCGAGTCCGCCCTTAGCAGCAGCTAACACAGCCTTCAATGATGGCTTCGGCAGATCTTCCTGGCTGGCTACTTTGTTAATCAGAAAGGGGTTGGGGGCTGCGGGGGCCCTCAGGATAATGGCAGGCAGATTGAGTTGTTAAGCCCGAATGAAATATTTAGTAGCACCATTTGCAGGATTCAGCTGGTGGGAGCAGTACTCTTAGCACTGCCTGGGGATGGGTTTTGGGGGAGGGTGCCTGCCTTGAGCTCCCCAGGCAGGGGCACTGATTAGCCCATTCCTGCCTGCAGTGGGGGTGGGGGGGTGGGGGTGGGGAGCAGCAGCACCAGCCCAGGCTGAGAAAATGCTGCAGAGAGGAGGGAGGTGAGGACCAGCAGGGAAGTGACCTCCTGGTTGGCACCATTCCCAGGGCAGGCAGGGAGGGCCTGGATGCCAAGCTCTGCTGAAACTGCACCTGCAGCCCCTTAGAGGGCATTAAACTGGGGTGCCCATCATCACAAAGAAAACTCTCTTTGTTTTCTACAGCACTTCCAGGCCCTCATGTTCTGCACTGGAGCTCAGCTTATCATGTAAGTTTAATAAGAACTTGAAGGACTGGCTGAAGCTTGAGGTTGTGAGAGAAGGGAATGGAAAAGATAGTATTTCCTGTTTCTTTGCCCAAAACAACTCCAGGAATGAACGTCCCAATCTTGTGTATTTTATACCACAACATACTGACTGCCTGTCTGCTAAAATCATGGAATCTCAGTATTAAATGAGACTTTGCAGACTGCATGTTTGTTCAACATGGGTAGAGCTCCGAATTAGCTAAATGCAGCAACCCCCTATTACCCAGAGTTTCACTTTCTGTGGCGTCAGTTACCCATGGTCATTGTGATCCAAAAATATTAGATGGAAAATTCCAGGAATAAACAAAGTTTTACCAAGGAGCATGACAAGATCTCTCACTGCCACTCTCCACCCCCCCACACACATGAATCATCCCTTTGCCCACTGTATTGCTACCTGACTATTAGTCACTTAGTGGCTGTCTCAGCATCAAATAAAACAGCACAGCACATACAGGATTTGGAACTGTCTGCAGTCCCAGACCCCCACTGGAATGTGGCCTTCATGGATAAGGGGGGACAATTGTACTAGGACATCTACTGCATCCCATATTCAATTTTTAAGCTCCTCTGTAGCCATACCACCCCGGCTGGCCCATGCTTGACTGTTTTCATGGATGAGGAATGCATTATGTCACACTGATCTTTATTCCAACCAATCTTTGTTAGGAATTCTTCCTTTGAATCAAGCCAAATTCTATTTATACCTTTGTCCCCCAGGTCCCTATGCCTGTCCCCCATTGTTGCCAAAGCCACAGTAGAGTCGTTCAGATATCTGAAAACTTCTAGGTTCCTTCCACACCAGCAGCAAGACCAAAATACAATTACTAATCTGAGGAGAAGGTGGACTGTGGCAGTGCTAAGCCTTTTAGATATCAAATAACTTAATCCTTTCCCAACTCTTCTCCCTCGCATTTGTTTGATTCCTTTTCTACTTAATCTCCAGGTCTAACACAAAATAGCAATACAAAACTCCTTCATAAAAGCCGGTTACAAGATTTCCATTCTTGTCTGTGATAGACTAGCTTATATCTGATTGTTCTTCCTCCCAACAACAAAACAAAAACTTAAGTTTTAAAAATTACCAAAGAGAGGACCAGCAGTTGGCATAATGGCTATGTCACTGGACTCTCATGTAATAGATCGCTGTTCAAGTCCTGAATCCAGTGGTTGAAACTCACGCCAGGCACGTGTGCACGCATGCCCAAGATCTTGAGAGGAGAATGGAGGAGAAGGGATTGCGGTGTGGTCACCCCTCAGGGGGTGATTTCTCACTTTCTGTCTCTCTGTTTCTCTCTTTCTGGTGAGTGCCTTATAGCAAAAACCTCTCTAAAAAAAAAAATTATCGAAGAAGGGACCAGCAGGTGGAATATAGGTTAAGGTGACTAGATACCATATAGTCAATTCCATGGTTCAGGTCCTAGACCCAGTGGATTGACAAACATGCCAGGCACATGTGCATGTGTGCCCAAAATCCTGAGAAGAAAATGGAGGAGAACAGATTGTGGCATGGCCATCCCCTAAACGGGGTGATTATCTATCTTTCTCTCTATCTCTGTCTCTGTCTCCAGTGAGCACACATGCCTTATAGTAAAAACAAACAAAATATTAACAAAAAAGGTACCAAAAGAGTCAAGACTTCTGAACCAAAATCCCAAAAAGAAAGGAAAAGAATTGAGAAGCACCTACACTCATGATTTCTTTTGACTTTAATGTATTCACTAAGTCACATGCAACAGCTGAGAGGCCAATAAAAATGAAGACTGAAAAGATAAACATAAAATGGTAGCTAAGATCTGCAAAAGTAAACAGAGCTTTGACAGTCTCATGAGTCTGAGGAGAAATAAGAATTCAAAGCTACCAAGACACGTAGGACACAGAGGGGTTGAAATCTTGGAGAAGAGAGAAGATCAAAATAGTGGGCCCCAAAATTCAGCCCCAATGATCACAAGGCATCTGTGATCTGTGATTGCAGCCAAAGGGCTAAGAAGCCTAGCAAAAGGCTATAAGGTTAGGACATTTTAAAAGAGCTTTTCACAGTCTTAGTGTTATAGAAACAAAAATTGAAGATCACCAAGGAGGACTGGTAAACATTCTACATTTTCATTTAGAATTCCTTGAAGTACTAAAGCCAAAGAATAAAAGTAAGTATGGAATATGCAACTTCAAATCAGGGACCAACAGTTGGCATAATAGCCGAGCCATTGGACTCCCATGTATTCGACCGCAGTTCGAGTCCTGGACCCAGTGGCTTAAACTCACACCAGGCACATGTGTATGCATGCCCACGATCACAAGAGGAGAATGGAAGAGAAGGGATTGTGGCATGGCTAGCCCCCCCCCGGGGGGGTGTGATTTCTCACTTTCTGTCTCTCTACCTCTCTCTGTCTTTCTGGTGATCACATGTACCCTATAGCAAAACTTCTCCAAAAAAGAAGGAAGGAAGGAAGAAAAGAGAAAGAAAGAAAGGAAGGAAGGAAGGAAGGAAGGAAGGAAGGAAAGAAAGAAAGAAAGAAAGAAAGAAAGAAAGAAAGAAAGAAAGAAAGAAAGAAAAAAAGATAGATAGATAGATAGATGGCAAAAGGATCTAACACATGTATAATTGAAGCCCCAGAAGAAAAGGAGAGAAAATAGGACATATACAATTTTGGAAGAATAGTAACCAAGAATTTTCTAAAATTGATCAAAAAATATAAAGTCACAGGGTTTTTTTGAGAATTATTTTATTTAACTTTATTTATCCATTTATTTATCTTAATTTGATGAGAGAGGGATAGAATTAGAGAGAGAGGGGGAAAAAGTAAAAAAGTAAGCCGCCAGGTCTGGAACTTGAACCACAGTCAGCCATATGGGAGTCCAGCACCCTTACCCACCATGCCACCTTCTGCCCTGAAGTCATAGAATTTTAAAGACCCTCAAGCAGGATATATGTATACCTAAGTATATGATAGCAAAATTGCTAAAAATGTAAACCAAGAGAAACACTTAAAGGAGTCAAAGAAAAAAATTAATTTTTCACATGAGTAATAATAAAACATAGATAACGTCTCAATAGAAATAATAGAAGTAAAGTAATAAATATGATCATTTTCCATTTATTGTAATATAGTGGGCTGGTCCCAGAGTACAATGGCTAAGCCTTATGCATACCAAGCTGGATCTCAAATGGCCAAACATAGCTCAAATCCTGGCCCTAGAATCTGGAAAAACAAGTTAGATGTCTGTGCATGCATGACCCAAATCCCAACAGGATGGAGAAATGGAGGAAAAGAGATTGTGGCATGACCACACTCTATTAGGTAATGCTTTCTCTTTCTCTCTCTCTTTCCTCTCCCTTGCATGCTTGTACACATGTGTGTGCAAGCACCCATGCCCACTGGCACTAATAAAAGAAAAAGATACATGCTGTAATCTCAGTTGAAGCCACTGAGATTAGCAAAAATTGTACAATGAACATAATAATAAAAACAAGAAAATATAATTGATTAACTCAGAAGGAGAAAAGAAAGGAGGACAAATAGAGCATTTGGTAGAAGATAGAAGCAGAAAACATACAGTATATTTAAGCCCATAGATATCAGTAATTACATAAAAGCTTAACTAGGGTTGGGGCCAGAAGGTGGCATGGTAGCTAAGGGCGCTAGACTCTCACATGGCAGACCGCAGTTTGAGTCCCAGACCTGGCAGCTTGCTTTTGCAATTTCCCTCTTTCTCTCTCTCTCTCTCAGTCTGTCCCTCTCTGGTCAAATTAAAATAAATAATTAAATAAATAAAGTTTAATAAAATAATGCTAAAAAGAAAAAAAGCTTAACTAGGCTAAACTCTACTATTGAAACATTGCCAAGCAGTTGATCATTTCTTTTTTTTAAAAAAAAAAAGTATTATTTATTTAATTTTATTTATTATTATTGCTTTTTTAAAATTTTCTATAAGGCACATGAGCTCACTAGAGAGAGACAGGGAGAGACAGAGGGAGGGAAAGTGAGAAAGCAAACCACCAGGTCCAGGATTCCAATTGCAGTCAGCCATGGAGAGTTCGGCACCTTAACCACAACACCACCTGCTGGCCCAGTGGATAATTTCTTAATAATACTCTTTTTCTAAAAATAACATAAGGCTTGTGGATTGGGGCAAGCTATTATTACTTACAGCAACAATTGCATCAGTTTCCCATGCTTAGGTCTTCCCTTTAACGGTGGTGCAATGAGATCCATGTGGCTGGGTCTGTACAAGCAAGAGGCAGGTTTCTAGCATCACAAAACAGAAATGTCAAAAGTTTTAGTCTGAGCATTTATGTAGAAAGCTATACAGCTGTCTTCTACCCCTCCTGAGAGAAGGAAGAAACCTTATCTTTCTAATGCAAACAAATTTTCTCAGGAAAGAGAAAGGAGTAAGCCTCTGCTCTAAAATCCAAGTATGGAAAGTTCCCAATTTATGATGATTCAACTTACAGGGTTTTTTTTTTTTTTCAGTTTACAAATCAAAACATAATTAGTAGAAATCATACTTCAAATCTGGAACTTCAATCTTGTCCTAAGATAGTGGTGTGTGATGATACTCTCATGATCCTGGGTGCTTTTCACTTTTAGCATTCCATAAATTACATAAAATATTTGACATTTCATTATAAAGTAAGCTTTGTATTGGATAATTTTGCCCAACCATAGGCTAATGTAAGCATTCCAAATACATTTATAGTAGGTTAGGTTAACTGTGACATTTGGCAGTTTAGTTATATTAAATGCATTTTTCACTTAATATATTTTCACTTAGAATGAGTTTACTGGGCTGTACCTATATTGTAAGTAATGAAGCACCTGTATTTGGCTCTTGGCAAGGTAAGTTTACTTATCTTTTGAATGGGAGAAGATGACTCCATTATAAAGACTCACGGGGAAAAAAAAATAAAAACCTAGAGATTCCAAGTCTATTATCTATGGAATGTGAGGAGCTAGTGTGTCTGCAGAAAAGAGAACTTCTTCATTATCATAGCATGTCAATTTTCTTTGTTCAGAAAGCTCTAACTATACAGGAACATGAAAATATTCATATGGTTTTCCAACAACTATGATGAAAGAAAATATGCTTTTTATAAGTGATGGGTCTTAAATATAAGATCACCACAGGATAAAAGAGAAAGAGGAAAAGATATACTGTGCAAACACTAATCAAAAAAAAGATAGTATGGCTATACTTATATCAGACAAAGTAGACTTTGAGACAAGAAGCATTACCAGAGATAAAGAAAGACATTTCATGATTTACAAAAGGATCTGGAAACATATATAAATTTTACATTTGAATGTACCTTATAGCTTGACCTAAAAATATAAAAAGCAAAATTTAGAACAAGGAGAAATAAATAATTTCACACATTTTTCTCAGTAACTTGGTAGAATGAGCACATCAAAGTATCATAAAAGATATAGATTTGAAAAATACATTTATTAAGCCTACACTAATTTGAAAAAATTTATTTTTGGAGAGGTTTTTGCTTTAGGGCACATGCACTCACCAGAAAGAGAGAGAGAAACAGAGAGACAGAAAGTGAGAAATCACTCCCTAGAAGGAATGGCCATGCCATAATCCCTTCTCCTCCACTCTCCTCTCAGGATCTTGAGCACACATGCACACACACCCAGTGTAAGTTTAAGTCACCGGGTCCTGGACTTTAACTGCGGTTGACTACATGGGAGTCCAGTGATGTAGCCATTACACTATCTGCTGGTTCCTAAAATACTTTTTAAAATAGTTCACCTGATATCACTTGAAACCAAGGTAGAATAGCGAGTACTCAATGTAATCTTCATCTTAAACCATTTCAAAACTTTAAGAACATTCTATTCTCTTTTTTTAAATGTCTTCCTTTATTATTATTATTATTTATACATTCAATTGCTATACAACATTTAGATTGTAAAGAGTCTTTACCCAGCATGATATACATCTCAGTCCAGCTCAGTTTGATAATACTATACACAGCCTCATCAACAGATAATAAACCATATCTGTGTCCCACAAATGTCTTTCCTCTCTATTTTTTCCCCAAATTTCCTTTCCTACACTATTCCCCTCCCACACTCTCCTTCCACTTTGTCTCTAGTGTCCATAACAATTTTTAATGCTTTTATGTCCTCCAGACTTTCAGTATCTACCACAGAGTGTGGACAGCCAGTATATGTTAAGTGGAGACATGCAATGTCTTTCTTTCATAGCCTGACTTACTTCACTCAGCAATAAATCTTCCATATTCATCTACTTTCTATCAAATTCCAGGACCTTGTTTTTTTATGGCTGAATAGTATTCCACAGAGTATATGTGCTACAATTTTTCAATCCATTCATCTGTTTGTGGACATTTGGGTTGGTTCCATGTCTTAGCAATCGTGAATAATGCCACAATAAATATAGTTGCGCAAGTGCTTTTCCAACTGAGTGTTCTCTTGTCCTTTGGGTAGATATTCAGGAGTGGAATTGCTGGATCACATGGTAGTTCTATCTTAAGGTCTTTGAGGAACCTCCATATTGTTCTCCACAGTAGCTGGACCAATTTACATTCCCATCAACAATGTAGGAGTGTTCCCCTTTCACCACATCACCTCCAGCACTTACCATTTTTTTATTTTTAATCTTCACCATTCTGACTGGGGTTAGGTAGTATCTCATTGTGGTTTTGATCTGCATCTCTCTTATAATAAGGGATGCTGAGCATTTCTTTATATGTATTTTGGCTGTTCATATGTCTTCCTTAGAGAGTGACTTATTCAGTTCCTTTTCCCATCTTTTAATTGGGTCGATCATTTTCTTTTAGGTAAGCTGCTTGAGTTCCCTGTGTATTCTGGTTATCAGTCCCTTATCTGAGGCACAGTTAACAAAAATTCTCTCCCATTCTGAGGGTTCTCTATTCACACTAATTACGGTGGCCTGCACTGTGCAGAAACTTCTTAATCTGATGTAACCCCACCTGTCTAATTTGAGGATTATTGCCTGTGCTTTGGGGGTCTTATTTAAGAAGTCTTTGCCTACCCCAATGTCTCCCAGAGTTTTCCCAGTGTTTTCCACAAGTAGTTTTATAGTTTGTAGTCTTAGGTTTACATCTTTGATCCACTTTGAGTTGATTTTTGTTGATGGTGAAAGGGGTTCAGATTCATCTTTCTGCAGATGAATATCCAGTTTTTCCAGCACCATTTGCTAAAGAGATTTTCCTTTCCCACTGGATTGACTGGTACCCTTTGTCAAAGATCAGTTGGCTGTTTGTTTGGGGGTTTATTTCTTGGGTTTTCACTCTGTTCCATTGGTCTTCATGTCTGTTTTGTGCCAATACCACGCTGTTTTGATTTTCACAGCTTTGTAATATATTTTGGGGTCAGAGAATGAGAATTCTATTCTCTTATTAATGAAACAATGGTTCACAATACTTTGGACATCAGGCAATAAAAAAACAGTAATTCTCAAGAGAGAGGAAAAAGAGGTGAGGAACCTCCATATTGTTCTCCACAGTAGCTGGACCAATTTACATTCCCATCAACAATGTAGGAGTGTTCCCCTTTCACCACATCACCTCCAGCACTTACCATTTTTTTATTTTTAATCTTCACCATTCTGACTGGGGTTAGGTAGTATCTCATTGTGGTTTTGATCTGCATCTCTCTTATAATAAGGGATGCTGAGCATTTCTTTATATGTATTTTGGCTGTTCATATGTCTTCCTTAGAGAGTGACTTATTCAGTTCCTTTTCCCATCTTTTAATTGGGTCGATCATTTTCTTTTAGGTAAGCTGCTTGAGTTCCCTGTGTATTCTGGTTATCAGTCCCTTATCTGAGGCACAGTTAACAAAAATTCTCTCCCATTCTGAGGGTTCTCTATTCACACTAATTACGGTGGCCTGCACTGTGCAGAAACTTCTTAATCTGATGTAACCCCACCTGTCTAATTTGAGGATTATTGCCTGTGCTTTGGGGGTCTTATTTAAGAAGTCTTTGCCTACCCCAATGTCTCCCAGAGTTTTCCCAGTGTTTTCCACAAGTAGTTTTATAGTTTGTAGTCTTAGGTTTACATCTTTGATCCACTTTGAGTTGATTTTTGTTGATGGTGAAAGGGGTTCAGATTCATCTTTCTGCAGATGAATATCCAGTTTTTCCAGCACCATTTGCTAAAGAGATTTTCCTTTCCCACTGGATTGACTGGTACCCTTTGTCAAAGATCAGTTGGCTGTTTGTTTGGGGGTTTATTTCTTGGGTTTTCACTCTGTTCCATTGGTCTTCATGTCTGTTTTGTGCCAATACCACGCTGTTTTGATTTTCACAGCTTTGTAATATATTTTGGGGTCAGAGAATGAGAATTCTATTCTCTTATTAATGAAACAATGGTTCACAATACTTTGGACATCAGGCAATAAAAAAACAGTAATTCTCAAGAGAGAGGAAAAAGAGGAAATAAATAAGCCCAATAATCCACTCCAGTTCACTGCTTGAAGAAAGTTTCCAGGCTGTGGTACAAGGACAAGAAGCAAAGGCAGAGTCCAGCAGCCTCCTGCAACTGAGGAGCTATATTCAAAGTCTGTGAAGGCTAGGGTGGTTATGAGTTCACTCATCCTACACCTCATTAGTCCCCTTTCATATTTTCAGTATTTTTATTTCTGTGTTTCACTTTGAACAATTTCTACTCTTAGGTCTTCAAGTTCATGAATCTTTTCTTGTACAATGTCTAAACTACCATAATCCCATTTGGCATATTTTCTATCTCAAATATTATAATTTTCATCTCTAGAAATGTAAATTTGGGTCTCTTTTTATATCTTTCATGTCTCTACTTATACTTAATACAGTTCAATCTTTACTCTAGCTCTTCTAACATATGGAATACAGCTATAACAACTATTTTTATACCCTTTTCTACGATTTGACCATCTGGATCAATTTTTACTTATTGATTTTTCCCTTGCTATGGTTATAATTTTACTGTTTTTTAGCATATTTGACAATTTTTTAATGGGGTGCCAAGCATTATAATTTGTATCCTGTTTGATGCTGGATATTTTTATATTCCAACAACTATCCCTTAGATTTGTTCTAAAATGCAGTTAAGTTATTTGGAAACAGATTGACCTTTCTGAAGCTTAACTTTAAGCTTTGTTAGGTAATATTTGAGCAACATTTAGTCTTGGTAAATCTTTTATACCACTGAGGCAAAATCTTTCTGGGTTCTGTCTCTGATGCTCCATGGATTATGATTCTCACTCTGAATAATAGAAATAGACACTATTCTCCATCATATTTGAGTACAATAGACCATTCCACCTAACCTTTCAAGTGTTTCTTTCCCTGGCCTCAGGTAGTTTCCTCAAATGCATTCATTTAGTATTAATAGGATCCAGATTAGTATTTAAGAGGGACTCTTTGCATATCTTTGTAATATTCTCTCTCTTATATTACTCTATCCAGCCCTATAGGTAGAGTTTAAAGTTAAAAATGTATACTAGAAATCCTTAAGAAATCACCAGAATGACAAAGTTATAGTTACTAAGTCAACAAAGGTAATAAAATGAAATCATTTTACATACACAATGCAAAGAATAGCAGACTTCTTAGGCAAGCCTAATATAACAATATATAAAAAGATACTACATCATGACTAGGAATGCAAGATTGCTTTATATTTTAAAAAATCAATGTAATTCACCATATTAACAGATCAAAAAAGAAAAACCATATAACCATTTCAATGAATATAGAAAAAAACATTTGGCAAAAGTCAATGTCCATTTCATAGGAAAATTCCCAGAAAGGTAGGAATCAAAAATAACTTTCTCAAGCTGATAAAGACCTACCTGTCCCTACATGGCCCAGCTATGGTAGAGTGCTACAATACAAAATGAGCCATGTAGGAGACCTGAGTTTGGATCTTGATTTGACCTGAACATTCTGGGTGTACTGCCATACATTAGTGATTTTAGCTAGCTGGGAGACTGGGGAGAGAATTTTGGAGTGATGAGTCTCTGTAAAGGATAGATCTTTTTTTCTTTCATGAATGCAAAAGAAAAGAAAGAAAGAAATTTAAAAGAGAGAGCAAGCATCTACTAAAACTTATAGCTAATATTACACTTAAAAAAATTCAAGTACAGATGACGTCATCAGTGAATGCTATCATATACTTAGGAAATGAATGTATGGGACCAGCAGATGGCATAATGGTTACATTGCTGGACTCCCATATGACCAACTACAGTTCACATCCCAGACCCGGCAGCTTAAAACTAATGCCATGTGCATATGCATATGGCCCCAAAACCCCAAGAGGAGAATGCAGGAGAAGGGACTTCTGTCTCTATCTCTCTAGCAAGCACACATACTCTATAGCAAAAATCTCTCTAAAAAGAAATAATGCCAATCCTAACAAATATACAAACTCTTCTAGAAAATAGAAAAAGAGATTATATTTCCCAACTTATTTATGAAGCCAATACAATCTTGATTTTAAAACCTGATAAGGGTGTTATCATAAGAAAAATTACAGATCAATTGCTCTCATAAACATAGGTGCAAAAATTCTAAACAAATTAGTAGTAAATTAAATCTAGCAATATAGGAAAATAATAATGCATAACAATCAATTTGGGCTTATTCTGGAAAAGCCAAGTTTGTTCACTATTTGAAAATCAATCAATGTAATTGACTGTAATTCACCAATTAACAGAATAAATAAAGGAGAAAAAATTTACACAATAATCTCAATGGATGTAGAAAAATCACTTGATAAAATTCAACACCAATTTATGTTAAAACTAGAAAGGGAAAAAATCAAAAGTTTAGCAGATTAGTGGCAGAAGAAAGCTTTCAAATTTTATAAAGGGTAACCATAAAAAAATTGCAACAAACACCATTCTTTTTAACTTGCTAGAGGGTGCAAGTACTCACCAGAGAGAGACAGAAAGAAAGGAAGAGTAAGAACACACTGCCCAATAGGATGTGGTTACTGCAATCCCTGCTCCTCATTTCATAATCCTGTCAGGATTTGGTGCACACATGCACATGTTCCTGGCATTTTTGTCAAGAGTCCAATATCCAAACAATGTAGTTGGTCATGTTGGATCTGGTTCCCTTAACTACTAGGCCACCCCAAATGCCCTTCTTAATAATAAATATTTAAAGACTTATTTCTAAAATCAGGAATAAAACAAAAGTGTTCACCAACACCTCATCTATTCAACATTATATTATATGTTATAAGCAATACACTGGGAGAGAGGTATAATGATTAGAAATAAATAAAGCTGTCATTTTGCAAAGAATATGACTGTGTATTTGAAATTTTTTAAATGTGCAAATAAACTGATAGAGTTTAAAAATTAATTTAACCATTTCAAATAAGGTCACAATTCAACATGGAAAAATTAATTGCATTTCTATATATAATCAACTAATAAAAAACATTTTAAAGGTACCATTTTCAATAGCATCAAATTATAAAATATCTAAAAATAATTTAAATGGATAATTAAGACATTTGTGGGACACAGATATGGTTTGTTGCTTTTTGATGATGTTATATATAGTATTCTCAACTCTCCTGGTATGTGGCATATATCATGTTGGGTAAAATCCCTTTACAATCTAAATGATGTATAGCAATTGAATGTATAAATAATAATAAAAAGAAAAAATAATAATTCAATATATTATGTGCAAGACCTGTAGCTAAAATTTCTACACATGCTATTAAGATAAACTAGACTGAAATGGATAAGGTGATATAGTATATTTATTGACTGAAAGAATATCGTAAAGGCATCAATTCTCCCCAGTTCAATATAAAAATTAATGCCATCTTACTCAAAAATCTTAACTTTTTTTTTCTAATTAACAAACTGATTCTAAAGCTTAGATGAAAATATAGAGCATTTAAATAGACAAGACAATCTTGGAGGAGAGTAAATAATTTGTAGGACTTAAACTGCCAAATATTAAGATATATTATAAACTTCAATAATTAAAACATTTGTAGATTGGTACAAGTTTAGCCAATACACAAACGAACAGGAAAGAGAAACTAAAAACAGAGATACATATGCTGTCATTTTAGTTATCACAAAGGTGATACAGTTCTTTAAATAAGTAGAATCCAATCAACCAGATACATATAATACCCAATTGGTAAATACTACTAAAACCGATTGGAACCAGCAGATGGCATAACAGTTATGTCACTGGACTCCCACATACTCGACCGTGTTCCAGTCCCAGACCCAGCTGCTTCAAACTCACACCAGGTGCATGTGTATGCATGCCCAAGATCCTGAGAGGAGAATGGAGAAGAAGGGATAGTGTGGTCATCCCCCCAGGGAGTGATTTCTTGCTTTCTGTCTCTGTTTCCCTCTGTCTCTCTGGTCAGTGCAAGTGCCCTACAGCAAAAATCTCTACAATAAAATAACAATAATAGCAAAATTTACACATTTTGACCCCTACCTCACACCATTCACATTTTAATTTCTACCTCACACCTGCAAAGTCAATTTTGAATATATTCTAAACAAAAAAGTGAAAATCAAAAAGATAAAGCTTCTAGAATATAGAATATATTAACGACCTTGGAGTAAGCAAATATTTCTTCAAACACAAATGTACTAATCATAGAAAAAAATGGGAAGACACTAAATTATAAAACTTCTATTTATAAAATGATACCCTAAAAGAATGAAAAGATAACTCATATAATGGAAGAAGCTATTTTCAGTATATATTTGACCAAAAACCAAACAAACAAACAAAAAAAAAACACAAATCCTGAATATGTAAATTACTCCTACAATGAATAAGAAAAAGCACAGATTTTTAAGTACTTGCTCTCATCAAAGTAGAAAATATTGAGGTTTCCAGATTATTGTGCAGTTCAGGGAGGGAGTTATTCAACAGGTACAAAATCAATAGGTCAAAGTTAATTAGTGGATAGGTACAAATTTAGATTTGAAAAGAATAAGTTGCAGTGTTCTATTGCACAGTAGGGTGACTATGGTTAACAATATTGTATTATGTATTTCAAAATAGTGAAAAGAGAGGATTTTTAAAGAATTATTTTACTTAACTTTATTTACTTGTTTGTTCACTTATTTAATTTGACCAAAGAGGGACAGAGTGAGAGAAACAGAAAGTGAGAAGGCAAACCACCAGCTCTAGGACTCAAACTGCAGCCAGCCATGTGGGAACCCAGCACCCTTAATCACCATGCTGGTCCCCGAAAGAGAGAATTTTAAACATCCTTGTCACAAAGAAATACATATATGAGGTTATGGATAAGTTAAATACCCTAATTTGGTTCTTATATAATGTACGTATGTATGGAAACATCACATGCACCCCATAAAAATGTACAGTTATTATGTGTCAATTTAAAACAAAAGATTAAAAAAGGAAAAGCACAGAAAACCAATTAAAAAAATGGTATGAATAGATACTTCACAAAAGATAATATCCATGTGTCCAATAAGCATATGAAAAGGCACTCAATTTCATTAGTCATTAGGGAAATGCAAATTAAAACCACAATGAATTACTATGCACACTCACCAGAATAGAAAAAAATTTAAATACTGATAATTAGTAAATGTTGGCCAGGATGTGGAGCAAATAAAACCTTTTATAGACTATTGATACAAATGTAAGTTAGTTAAAACACAGGTTAAATCCTAGGGATGTACCTTAAGAAATTTAATATAGAAATGTATGTAGGACCAAAAGATATTCTTAATAGTAGCACACTGGGAGGGAAGCATAAATAGTGAAATGGATAGAGCCTGATAAACTCATGCAGTGAAATACTGCACAACAAGAAAATCAATGAATTAGTGCTATCTACAACAGCAAGGTTATACCTCACAAATCATGTGGGACAAAAGAAATCACATGGAGAAGAGCATATACTGTATTAACCCATTTGTATACAATTCAAAGGAAGCAAAACTAAATTTATAGCAATGAAAGTCAGCCAAATAGTGGCTGTATTTGGTAGGGTTTATGACAGAGTTGCATGAGAAAGGTTTGGGGATGCAGGTAATACTCTGTTTCTTGATCTGGGTGGCAGTTAGATACAGAACAGTGGAAATTTGTTGACCTGCATACATAACAATTTGTGCACTTCTATGTATGTATTTCATACTGCAATACTTTGGTCCAGCCCTATAATGCAATTGCTAAACACTGCAATATGATGTGAAATGTGTATTGGGAGCAGGATCCCACATGGTCAACCATCGTTTGAATCCCAGTCCTAGTGGTTTGAAAAACATGCTAGGTACATGTGCATGGGTATCCAAAATCCTGACGGGAAGGAGAAATTTAGAAAAAAGGACTGCAGCATGACTGTACCCTCGGGGGGTGCTTTCTCTCTCACAACACATGTGCTCTCTGAAAAAGATCACATTTCAATTTTTAAAAGTTTAGCTAAAAATATAAGATCAAACAAAATGACAAACATCATGTGCAGTATGGTTTACGTATGTAAATTTGTATAAAGAATATGTATTAAACATATTATAATCATATACACCAAAATGCTAACAGCAGTCATCTCTGGGTGTTGGTGTATAAGTAATTTTCCCTTTTTTCTTCATACCTTCTTTTATTATCTGAATACATGAGAAGGTATTACTTTCATAAAAGATAAAAATAATAAAGCTTTAAATAAAGTTCTAATTTTTAGGTATTAAAATAGTTATGTTGAAAGAAGAAAAGAGCCCTTATCTCTTAGAAATACATAACTGAAGCATTCACAGATGAAATAATAAGATGTCTAGCAAGAATGTAGAAGTAGGAAATATAGATTTTTTTTTAATGGCCATATGTTGGTAATTGTTGAGGCTGAGTGATGGTCCATAGGGATTCATTATACCCTTTCCTTTACCTTGTGTGCTTGAATAATAAAAAATTGAAAACAAACAAGTATTCTTTCATAAACATAAAACTTATGCATGCACATATTACCCATAGCAAGAACTAAGCATAATCTATATACAGCTAGAGAGGGTGTGAATTTTTAGAGAATGTTTACTCAATACTTGGGTGGAGGGCACTGGAAAAAGTCTAAGACTGTGTTCATGCCACAGTAAAGGTCCTCTAGAATCAAATTCAAAGAACACAAAGAAAGAAGACTATTCGTAAGACTCCAGCTTTCTAGGCCAGCAGGTGGCGTGGTGGTTAAGGTGTTGAACTCCCACATGGCTGACCACAGTCAAGAGGTTCAAGTCCTGGGCCTGGTCGATTGAAACTCACACCAGGCAAGCGTGCGTGTATGCCCAAAATCCCAAGAGAAGAATGGAGAAGGGATTGTGGTGTGGACATACCCCTGGGGGGTGATTGCTCACTTTCCCTCTTTCTGTCTCTGTCTCTCTCTAGTGAGCACCCACACCCCATGGCAAAAACCTAAAAGAAAAAAAAAAAAGAAAAGATCCCTGCTTTCTTTCAGCATAGAGGATCTGAGCCCCAAAGCAAAGTTACTCAGTAGATAGAACACCAATGATCTCACCCTTCTCTAGGCTTCTCTAAAAGGAGATAAGAAGGCGTCTCTTTAACGGGAATCAGGACCTACCTCAGAAATTTCTGACGTTGGGTCAGCAAGTTGCATGACGGGTTAAGGCAGCTGGATTCCACATGTCAAACTAAGGCATTCTTTACAGCATTGCTGTCCAATTAAAACATTGCAATTTTAAATTTTCTTGTATTCTATCTTTTTTTTAATTGCCAGGGGGCAAGTATGCTCACCAGAGAAAGATACAGAGAGAAAAGAAGGTGAAAGCGCCCCCCAAAATATGTGGTCACGCCTCAATTCTTTCTCCTTCATATTCCCCTCTATTTGGAATTTGGGACCTGCCTTGTTTTTTTTGTTTGTTTGTTTTGAGAGATTTTTCCTAGAGATTATGTGTGCTCATGCAGAGAGACAGAGAGATAGAAAGCAAGAAATCACCCCCCAGGGGGAAGGCCCACACTGCAATCCCTTGCCCTCCATTCTCCTCTTGGGATTTTGGGTGCACACACATGAACATCTAGAGTGAGTTTTAAGCCACTGGATGCAGAACTCCAACTGCAGCTGACCATGTGGGAGTCCAGCGATATAACCATTACACCATCTGCTGCTCCCAACTGGCATTTTTTTTTCAAGCTGCTTGGGCAGGATTTGAACCACAGTTGGCCATGTAGGATCCAGCTCACTTAACCAGTAGGCTAGAGGCTGGCTCCTTGTAGCCAATTTTTAAAAGTAAAAAAGAAATAGGGCAGCAAGTGGCATAGAGGTTAAGACAGCTGGGTTTCACAGGGCTGACTGTGCAATTCCAGTTATGGATCCAGCTGCTTAAGAAATACACCAGGGATGCATGCATGCCCAAAATCCTGAGAGGAGAATGAAGGAGAAGGAATTGGGGCATGGCCATCCCTTCTTGGGGGCAGGGGTGATTACTCACTTTCTCTCTCTCTTTCTGTCTCCCTCTCTCTCCTCCTAATGCACATGCACCCTATAGCGTATAAAAAAAGAAAAGAAACAAAGAAATAGGAGAAATTAATATTTTGAATAATCCAATCCATCTAGAATATTAGTATTCCAACATGTAATAAACATAAAACATATTAATGGAGTATTTTACATCCTTTTTGAACTACATCTTCAAAGCTGTTTATTTTATACATAAGGCACATTTTAATTCAAACAAGCTGTATTTCAGGAGTCTAATAGTCACATGTAGCAAGTGCCTATCTTACTGGACAAGGGCAGATCTGGAGGACGAGGAGGAAACTGTCCCCTCGTGGCTACTGCAGACTATCACAGATAAGAAACTGGATCTTCCATCTGAACTGTCCTAACGCCATCCACGTGCCCGCCATGCACAAACCCTGGAGAAATCACTGGTGAGCCTGTTCTATTCAAGTCCTAAAAGAAGATTGGATTCACATGAAGTAATAACTGACAATAGTTACGGAATTGGTAAAAATGTTATCAAACTGTTCTCAGAATCTGTTTTATTCATCTTGACTGATGATACTTGACTATTTCAATGAAGTTAAATAATTTCTATATTTAAAGTGTAATTGAAATGTAAAGGTGTGCTACTATCTCTTAAAGGTCATTGGAAGCCTCCTGGTTCCAGCCACGTGACCTTCTGATGGTGATGAGGAAAGTGCTCAAAGGGAAATAATCACGCTCTCACATGCAAAACTTGCAGAGCCAATTCCAGAAAATGAAAGAGCTAAGTGAAACATTGAAAGATACATCTGGGGAAAAACTATGACACGATGCAAATTAATTGCAGTTTCCGAGTAAAGGGCAGGGGAGAGGATGATGAGATGAAGAGCGTGGGCTTTGGAGCCACATTGTTTGACCTTGAAATGCCTCGCGTTTCAGTTCTCTTGTCTATAAAGTGGGATTATGACATCTGCTTTTCAGTTGTAGGGGTTAAATGAAGGAAAGTCTAATGCCAAGCAAGTACCTTACCCAGAATATATGCAAAAATATACCTTGTTTCTTTCTTTTTTTTTAAGGTTTTTTTGTCATAGAGCCTGTACTCTCACCAAAGACAGCAAGAGACACTGAGAGAGAAAGTGAGAAATCATCCCCCTGGGGTGTGGGGGGATGCCACAATCCCCTCCCCTCCATTCTCCTCCTAGAATTTTGGGCATGAATGCGCACACGCCTGGCGTGATTTTGATTTTCAAGCTGCCAGGTCCAGGACTTGAACTGTGGCTAGCTATGTGGGAGTCCAGCATCTTAAACACCGTGTCACTTGCTGGCCCTGCCTTGTTTCATTTTTGTAATCAAGAAATATTTGTTCAACAGCCACTATGTAGCAAACACTGGGGGTAGGGAGGCATACAAAGAAGTATGAATGAATGCAGAGCAATAAGGACTACACAGAGGGCCTGGTCTCTCCAAGAAAGGATTTTCTGCTCGGCCCCACGGCCCAAGACTTTGGATTCGTTTCTTGTATCCCACTCACTGACAGAATACCCAGAGCAACATATTAATCTCAAGAGTTTAGCCTTGTCTTACTATTCGCTATTGTTCCAGGTTTGGAGAGACAGGATACTCCAGGAGATGAAAGGTTTCTGGAGAGTTAGAGAGCAGGTGGGGTGTGTACACATTACTCAAGGTGCAGAATCCAGGGGAACGTAGCACTCTAGGGGTGAAATGATGGCCAGAGAAACAGACAGCTACCCAAATTTCTCTTTGTGACTTTCTGGATCACCTCTGTATTCTTCATCTTGCTCACCACTGCTTGGGATCACTGGTTGTTTTCCAAGGTGCCCAGTGCTGAGCAGGGGGGAAGACCACCAGGTGAGCCAGCAATTCCTGGGGAGCTACAGCTAAACACACCTCCCCAGCTGCATCAGAGCTCAACAGACATGTAGGTCTGGGGCCAGGGAGTGCTGTCAGTCTACAGGTACAAGCCTAGTGACATGGGATTTAAAATTCTGCTAATAGGGGGAGGGGGGGAGCTGTTAATGTGCAGGGCTTTAGGATTTTGTTCTTGTTCCCGTCCACTTGGCTTCCCAGTGAAGGCCTCCATCTGCTCCTATCCCCTTCTCTCTGCTAACATCTGGATCACCCTGCACATTCCACAGCACATCTGCAAAGGGCTGGCCGTGACCGTGATCTCCTCATGACCTGACCATTTCCCAACAACCCACAAATCAGTAAGCACTCCTAAGGCCTGCACCTCGCTTAAGGTAGGCACCTGCTGGTCACATCTCCAAGGATTTAGTGTGTCCCTCTATCCACATACTATGGACAGTGGAGCGTAAATGTCCACCGCCACTAGAGCTGGAAGAGGACAGTTCATTTTCAAAGATATTCCTCTACTCCCTGCCACAAGGTCCCTTTCTTTTCTTGGGATACCATGAATGGGAGATCATACATGATGCCGTAGGCTTGGGCTACACTTTGGGATGATGGGGTTATATGGCAAAGTTATCTGAGGATACTCGTGGAGGCTGCCCTGTGCCCAGAGTCAAAGAGTGGCAAGGCACTCTATCCCCACGTATTTGGGGAAAGCCCCTCTGACCAGAGGGCATATCTTGAAATTGACCCTGTGCCTCACACAGGTCACTCCTGCTCCCCACAATTTACATTATCATTGTGACTGCACAAGAGTCTGAGTAGTACGAGGAAGGTCATCTTTCACTCCTCCCACAGCCTGGCTGTAAGCTCATCCAGGGGTGACTAACTTTGTAGAAGGAGAACACAGGAGACAACAGGCGCACCCACAAGGTCACTCCTGCTCCCCACAATTTACATTATCATTGTGACTGCACAAGAGTCTGAGTAGTACGAGGAAGGTCATCTTTCACTCCTCCCACAGCCTGGCTGTAAGCTCATCCAGGGGTGACTAACTTTGTAGGAGAACACAGGAGACAACAGGCACACCCACAATGAGCAGTTGAGGCCCTGAGAGTGCTACCTGCCTTCCTGGTAGATATGCCACCTAAGACCTGTCACCAGGACCTTACGGTCAGCTAGGGAACACATCACACCCTGGTGGGAGAAAGTTCAATCACACTCCAGGCAGCAGAGTGGAATGCAGGCTGTCAAGGGAGTTAATTATGCAGCATAGGCTGGAGGAGGAACCCTGTAGTGAAAGTGGGCTCTTCAAGGAGGACCGTGCAGGAGGTCTAATCAGTCACAGAGGCCCACACCTTTGCTCTAGTAATTCCACCGATGTTGACCTGGATAGGCTGTGATGGTAAACGGCCCCCAGGCAGAGCTCAGGCTCATGCTCCACCTCCCCCACACTTCCCTGCTGGTGCTTCCTCTGATTGTCATGAAGTTGCCACCACCACCACAAACTGAGAATGTCACTGGCTATCAGCAGAAAGAAACCATTGCGTTTCTTTTCCCGATTCCCAGAGTGGTCTGTGGGTGAATATCCACACATAATGTCCATGGAGGATTGGAAATGGCCTGGCTAGAGGGTTGGCAGAGGAATCCCTGCTTCAGACAAGGATGATTTGCTGACCACTAAGGTCCCTTCCAGTCCCAACATCCTGTGGAAAGTAGTGCCTGGTGGTCATTTCCCTGATGCAGCTTTAACGCCCACCCTGTCTGTTCCTGCTCAGAGCCCTCTGACAGCCAAGGACCCAGTTTCTGAGGCTGGATACACATGTGGGTCACCGGCAGCCTCACCCCCACTCAACCCTCCACTCACACACTCACAGACTCCTATTTTGGGACATGGGAGAGGCAAGGAGTCTGGGAAACAGCCATTTCTATGCTAAGTGCCCACGTGTGGCCTGAGGGCTGGAAAATGAAACTGTCAAACTGCTCAGAAATCAGGACAGCTGGTGTCCCTCCGCCCTGAAGGCCAAGAAGAGCCAGGGCCACCTAGGTGTGACCTGGATTTGGGCCCTGGTCTGAGACGCTAGAGGCCCATTAAGCTGGGGAAAGGCAGATGCCCCGGAAACCGGCAGCAGTTTTAACTCCACTCGGAACACTTGACCCCCTCAACATGGTCACAGCAGCACATGGCCAGCTACCCTTGCCCGCTCCTCAGAACCTGCTCTCCAAAAGGAGATCAGATGCCCAAGGCAAGAAGCACAGCCAGCATCTGGGGTCTGGGTCCTGCAAGCTGCACAGCCCCATCACTAGTTTAAGCCCCTCTCTGGGCCACAGTCTCCTCACATGGGGTAGCTGCCATGACCCCAAAGGCCTCCAATGCGGAGATCTGATAGACTCATTTACAGCAGGATGCACAGGAATGAGAAGTGGAAGCAGTTCTTCTACTAACTCAGTTATCTTCTGGGGAGAAAAAGTTCTGTTGGAAACATGAAAGGGAAATGACAAAACTTTAGGTAGAAGAAGCCAGACCGTGTGCCCTCTTGAGACAGAGAAAAGAGTTTATAAAAGTACTTCCTGCCCATGCCAAAGTCTTTTTTTTTTTTTTTTGAGAGATTTTTGCTATAGGGTGCATGCGCTTGCCAGACAGATAGAGAGAGAGACAGAGAGACAGAAAGAGAGAAATCACCCCCTAGTGGGGATGGCCATACCACAATCCCTTCTCCTCCATTCTCCTCTCGGGATCTTGGGCACACATGCACACACGCCTGGCATGAGTTTTAAGCCACCAGGTCCAGGATGCGAACAGCAGTTGACTACATGGGAGTCCAGTGACATAGCCATTACACTAACTGCTGGTCCCCCCCATGCCACAGTCTTCATGGTGAGGATGGGGGTTGGGAGAGAGGGAGTCCTACAAATCACACATTGAATATAGGGCCCATGCCAAAGTCTTTTTTTTTTTTTTTTGAGAGATTTTTGCTATAGGGTGCATGCGCTTGCCAGACAGATAGAGAGAGAGACAGAGAGACAGAAAGAGAGAAATCACCCCCTAGTGGGGATGGCCATACCACAATCCCTTCTCCTCCATTCTCCTCTCGGGATCTTGGGCACACATGCACACACGCCTGGCATGAGTTTTAAGCCACCAGGTCCAGGATGCGAACAGCAGTTGACTACATGGGAGTCCAGTGACATAGCCATTACACTAACTGCTGGTCCCCCCCATGCCACAGTCTTCATGGTGAGGATGGGGGTTGGGAGAGAGGGAGTCCTACAAATCACACATTGAATATAGGGGATACAAGATTAAAGTAAACACCAAGCATAGGCTTATAGTATGGAAGTGTAAAACAGTAGATGTAACCAGGGGAGGGGATTGGCATACTGGGGAAAAGCAAGATCTACCCATTTGCCTCAGTGATTAAGAAGAACGGAGCATGGGCTGATTATGTGTGGCATCTGAACATCTGGTTGAATTTAGGATTTCTGGCTGAACCACCTGGTGGCTCTGCCCAGCACATAGTGAACAACACTCAGCCTCCCCCATCTCGGCAGATCCTCCATGGGTGTAACAACATCCAGCCTGAATTAATTATTCGATGCTATAATTATAGACCCCCAGTTTTATCCATACACATTATCTCATTTAAATTTTGTTGCATTTTACAAACGAGAAAATTGAGACTTAGATTAAAAGACTTCGCTAAGATCAGACACTCAGTTATTGGACTTGAACCCAGGTCTCTAGTCTCTACATGCAGAACTCCTTCCACCTGAGCTGCAGGGCTGAGATGAGAGGGATGAGGCAATGCCTGCCTGTGAACAGACATCAGTCAACTCCCTCATGGCAGGAGGGCAGCAGGCCAGCACTGATGGGGACCCATGAGCCTGTGGCATGGCTAGGGAGTTTTCCCGCAAAATAGAGAAGGCCACTAGCATGCTCATTACCCAACCTTATTCCATCCCATAATAAATGGAGCCCCTA
This sequence comes from Tupaia belangeri chinensis, assembly GCF_000334495.1. NCBI lineage: Eukaryota > Metazoa > Chordata > Mammalia > Scandentia > Tupaiidae > Tupaia > Tupaia belangeri. Next base: position 3,665,252 of record NW_006159756.1, on the reverse strand, counting down.
GAGGACCAGGCATGATGGGGTGGGGCGAGATGGGGAGAGAAGACTATTACGGGATTTTAACCTTCGTCTTCTCTTTCCGGGCCTCTGGAACAGCTGTTCGACAAAATGGATCTGTGCAGACAATCATTTTTGCTGCATTACTTAATATACAGTTGCTCTCGGCAAGAGATATAATTGACTTGCTTAACTAATCAATCTTTCTATAAGCATAGCTGCTCTCCCTCTCCCACTGGGGGAGGGAAGCAGGGGGAGAGGGAGAAAAAGAGGAATTGCAAGGAGCAAACTTCGGTGTGAATTACAAGACTCACACCCAGCTGAGGTTGCAGAGCTAAGGGGTCAGAATTTGTCGCAAAATGTTCCCATCAAGGTTCCTTCTGGGGCCAGATAGCCTGAAATAAGTCACTCAGTGTGAGACAGAGGCACAAGTGCCCACAGAGACCCAAGGAGCTGTGGTCCAGACAGTGTAAAACTCACTTGGGGTTGTCTTCGAGTGACTCATTGGGTATTTAGTAATAAGAGTGTGCCCAACACTGGGGACTTTACAACTCTCACATTAAGTAATGAAGCCTGGAGTGGAATCCCTCTTAGGTTGAGCAAGAAAATAACCAATTCAGTTTCTTCGTCTTTCCTCTTTCAGGGGTGATCAGGGTCGGTGCCACCCGCCAACTCCTCCAGACCACAGGCCTCTCTCTGTCATGTTCCATCTGACTCACTCCTTTGATTCAAAGGAAGAAACTTTAGCCTTCCTTCCTTTTCTTCTTTCCCTTCTACCGTTAACCTCCATCACCCTCCACACCTATACACCCACATACACACACTTTCCCAGGTACTGTTGATTTGGGGTTATCGTTCTAAATGTGGAGAAAATGGAGTTGGAGAATGACTCTCAAAGTAAAGAGGGTGACTGAATTAAAATGATGATAGCACCCAAATAGCTAGATGGTAAAATCAAAAATGCCCCTTCAGGGCCCACCCCAAACCCCTCTCCATGTTCTAACACTGATAAATCCATCTCATTCTCTCATTCCTAGTTCAAGTACTACCAAGGTGGATAAGAAGCCCCTACTCTGGCCTCCCACTCATGAGCACTCAGACTGACTGCTTAGATGTCATTATCATTTGTCTATGTGCACACCTCCCCAGCTCCACATGGAGCTTCGTGAAAGTCCAGTCTTACACTCCAACATCTCAGCTTCCTCAGTGCCTAGCACTTTGCCTGAAATATAGTCAAGCATTCAATGTAGGATTAGTATAGAATTATGAAGTCCAAAATTAGAGCATCTATATTTCAAGAGAATGTGTTCCTGTCACCCAGGGGGAAACCTTTCTCAAGAGAAGACACAGAACTCATCTTCTGACTCATTCAATGCTTTAATCATGTCATGGGTGAAGTCTGAGAAAGGAGAATGACCCAGTTTGTACATGACAGAGTTTGAAAACATGAGTTGCATGGCAAACCCAGACTCTGACTATCTCAATAAGCTGGAGTACAAGCCAAAACCACACAGATGACATCTGATAGTGTTAAGTGTAACGTCCCACGTTTAGCTTCCAAGACTCAATCAAATAAGTACAAGATAAAGGAGCTCTGGTTTGGCAGAGATCCATAAAAGGAAAGATCTTGGGATCTGAATCAACCACAAGTTCAATATGGTGATGCAACTGCTAAGAAGTGAAAGAAATCTTGAAAGAGTAAAATTAGAAAGGAGAAACCAAAGCCCCCTATCATCCTCTTTAGCCGGACTATGCTCTTCCCATCTCGTGCTAGAAGAAACAAAGGAGAATGATCAGGATACTAAAAGTCTAGAAGCAGTAGCAAAGACTTCTGGGAAGAAATGGCAGCTAATTTCCAACATGAAACAGGCTACCCCTTGGAGGAGAAGGAAGTTGTGCTCTACTTGGCAGGTTAGAGATTAAAAAGGCAAACTCAGGAGCCAGAACTGCCTGGGTTCAATCTTTAGTTCTACCATTTATGAGGTGGGTGACCTAGGGGAAGTTTCTTGACATCTCAGTACCTTGGTTTTTTCATCTATAAAAGAAATATAATGCTTCTTACTTCCTGGTTAAATGAGCTAATACTTGCAAAGCTCGACACACAAAGAAAGGCACAAAGCAAACACTCACTGAATGATGGCTGTTACTATTCTGGGACCCAGACATAACAGGACAAAAGTGTAGAAGTTGGCAGACAGCTCATTTCAGTGATGCGAGAACTTCTGAACAGCAAGAACTGATGCCCATTTGAGTCCCAGTCATTGGATCTGTTGAATGGGCTGGTTGCTGTGGACAGGAACTCTGCATTGAGTAACAGGTTGGACATGATTCCATTTAAAGTCCTTTCAACTCTAAGATTCTCAGGGTCTCCAGGCAATCTCCCTTCCTTCCTTATCCCTCTAGAGAGCTGGTCAGTTTGTTCCTTTTATATGGGGAATTAAAGAATGGAGCATAAGTGGGATTTCATACTCTATAGAGAGGGTCTTTGAGCCCCCACACTTACCCATTGAAACAGGCACCCACAGTAAGAATCTAGTCAGTCTAGGTATTATGGATGCTCCCCAGCAAGGGAGGAGTCACTTCCTAGTGATCGCCTGGGCCCCACAGAGAGAACTTAGGTATTGGCCCCCAAGCCATATATGAACACCAGAAAAGACTTAGCGTCTGGGACACTCACAGAGGGTGCGGGAGACAGAAATGAGATTTAATTACAAAAGCCATCAAGTCTCCCGAGAGCAACAGTTTCACAGCCATGTCCAAGTGTGACATTTCAAGAGGTCCAGTGGGGAGGGAGACTGAGCCTTTGTCTGTCTGGAGGAGGAGCAGGGAGCGATGCCCTCACTTTGTATTTATGCCTCTGCCAGCATTATTTCCACAGAGAGATGGCCTTTGTCTGACTGGGGGCCCTGCAAGAATGCATCGGCAGGAGCTGTTGATTGAATTACTGACCCAGAAAAGGGGGAACAGGTGGAAGTAGCCCAATGTCCTGGGGGCTGCAGTGGAGACTTTGTGCTGAGGAAAGACTGCCTTGGATCCCACTCTGCTGTGGACCTTGGCCTGGAATGAATAGTAATGACTTACCACTCTCCCCTAGGGCCACCTTGGGCCAACTTGCTCCAAGGCTTTGAGCGTCAGCTTCCATACTCAGCTTCCAGGACTGCACTGGTTGCCCTCAAATGCCCTTTCCTGGTCAAACTCAGTTTGCCAAGAAATTGCACATCCTTGGGTTAACTTCTCTGTCAGCCCATTGAGGGAGGTAGACAAAATTGTAGAGTTTACAGAAGAGGAAGCCTTTGTGAGGCAGGGTGAGTGACTTTGCTAAGACCAAGGAGGCAGAAAAAATGAAACTAAAGCCCAAGACTGTAGGACCCCAAAACCAGGGCATTGTCCTCCACCCAGTTCTCCATTCTTGTCACCGCATAAGGCATACCATCCATGTGCTCCTCCTCGAGTCTTATAGTCTTTTCTCTGATAAGGGGTTATGGGGACTCCCAGGGAACTGGGTAAGGGCATGAAAGGGGACAGAGACTGCTGTGGGTCAGAGCCAGCTCCTCTTTCATCCTCAGACAGAGCTGGGAACTGATCCTCCCTAGGAGGCAGCTTCCTGGCCTCAGCCAGAAGATTGATCAGGGTTGGATGCTGTAAGCGCCCAGCATTGTTTTGGCACATTAGCGGCTAACGCTTTCGCTGCAAATGGATGTGATTTTTATGGCATTGTTTATGGAGCTGAGTATTCAGATTGATTCTCTTTTCCCTTTCCCAGGGTGCTTCTGGGAAAGAACAGAAACACCACCCCACCCTCACTCTGGGGGCCCCTCCTTCAGACAGACAAAAGCTCAGTCTCCCTCCCCACTGCAAGCCCCTTCACAGGGCCCCAGTAAGGCTGCCTGCAGAGTCCCAGAGTCTCTGATGCCTTCCTATCCTCATCCATTTACTCCCCTGAAACCTACAAGCCTGTGATTAGGAAAAACAAGACAAAACAAATAAAACAAAACAAAGCAAACAGAAGAGAAGGCAGTCCCTGAGCCATTTCGTGTTGGCTGGGTCGTCTGGGGCTTCTGCTTTTCCAATCCTCCACAAGCAGTTTATCTCCTGGTAATCTCTGAGCAGGTGTCTTCCCATTAAACCAACAGGCCCCAGCTCCCCTTCCTTTATGCACTAACAGAGCAGCAACAACTCCCCTCCACCAACCCCGATTCTCAGCTAAGACTGCAAGCCCTCCTCCAGGTTGCGTTTAAAACAGGAATAGTACTAATAATCCTTAGGCTGAGTCCTCTAGCCCCAAGCAACATCCTTTCTGTAGAACACAGTATGCCATCACCCCAAACAGAACCCTACCTCTAACCCAAGTCCTCATCTTCCTGTGAGGCTCAGAGAGAGACCCTGAGAGATCACATAGTCCAATTCCACTACAATGTAGTTATACCAATGCATCTTCTCCCAGATCTTGACCCTCCATTTACACACAACAGAGAAGGCTTCTGGAGTCTAGACATAAAGTCCTACAGTGAAGTATCTCTCACTGTGCTTAACCCAAGATTCTCCAAACGTTTAACCACAGATTCCTTTTTCCCTAGGGTAACTAGTGATGTTATGCAACCATTGACTACAGCTCAGGCAACTCTGGACTAGCTGATTCTCTGGGTTCCTTGAAAGCTTTGACGTACATGACTCAATAACCTATGTTCTGCGGTATCCCTGAGCATGGCTGAAGATGTGTATGCAGCCTCTTTGGCCCCCTTGACGTGGCTCTGTGGTCCATCAAGTCCTGTGTGTGTGAGGCAATTAAAGATCCCTTCCTTGCAGTTTACCTGCTGCTATGGTTTGGACAACAGTTTGTCCCCAAAGAGTTCACAGGAGGTGGTGAGACCTTTAAGAGATGAGGCCTAGTACGTGGTGTTTGGATCAGGGGGTTACTCCCCATATGAATGATTAGTGCTGTCCATGAGGAGTAGACCTTGGAAAGAAGACCCACCTTCACTGCAGGCAGACACCATTCAATCAGCTGGAGGCAGGGAGGACAAACAGGAAGTGAGAATTCTGCTTCCTCTTTCTTTGATCAGCCACATTGTGATGTGACACCGGAAACCAGGCAGATGTCGGTTCTTTATTCTTGGACTTCCCAGCTATCAGAATCATGAGCCAAAAAAATCCTCTATTCTTCACAAATTATCCAATCACAGGTATTTCTTTTTAGCAACACAAGAACAGATTAATACACTTTTCAAAAGGAGAAAGATGTCAAGGTCTATATCCATGAATCTCAATTCCACCACTAATCTTTCTTCTATAGCAGCACAACTACCATAGACTTTAGGAGCCAGGTGCAGTGTGTCCGCCAGTCACAGGTGAGGGGAACTTGGGTAAAGTCTTTGAGACTCAAGGAAGTATGCAGAATTCTCAGACAACTCCCAAGAGCTCCACACCAGGTATGCAAGACCCTACTCAACTTCCTCTCCTGGAGTATGGGGCATCATCATGTGACTGGGCCACTATTGAGTTGACTCAGCTCATCAAAGGGGAGGTTCTTTTGGGTGACCCTGACCTAATCAGGCAAGCTCTTTCTAAAGAGGTGGTCAGAGAAGGCTACCCTGTGGGCCTCAGCGGATGTGTGTGTTTGTGGGGGAGAGGGTGGGTCACATAGTCATGTTATGAATTGCTAATGGATGGAGTGTCTTGACCTGGAGCTGAGGGTAGCCTTTCGTTGCTAAGAGCAAGCCCCAGCCAACAGCCAGCAAAAAAACAGGGATGACTACAGCCAAGTAAATTCTGCCAACAACCTAGACAAGCATGGAAGAGGATCATAAGCCTCAGTGGCATCTAAGCTCTGGCTGACACTTTCTTTTCTGCTGGGTGAGACTGTGAGAAGCCCCAGCTACACCAGGCTGGACTTCTGACCTACAGAAACTGTGAGATAATAAATGGCATTGTTGAAAGTGGCTGAGATTGTGATGATTTACTGCAGGATGATAGAAAACAAATACCCTCGGTTCTGTAAGATGAGGATAACAACACCTTCCTCGGAGGTGCTTGTGAGGATCCAATAATACAGTGTCTGTTACATGCCTAGCACAGAGCCCAGCACATACGAAGTGCTAAATTAGTTGTCATTTTTAAATGGAAATAGCAGTAATACCTACTATCTGAGATTGATGTAAGGATTAAAAGTCAATGATAATGCAGGTCGAACCTGTACTAATGGTTAAAGTGAGCCCAATCCCACATGACTGATTGCAGTTTGAATCCTGACCCCAGTGGCCTGGAAAACATGTTGCGTCCACCTGTACAGCTAAAAGGGTCATTAGCTGAGACAGAGAAAGCTGCAGGTAGAGCAGATCTGGAATTGTGGGAGTAGGGATAGAGGAAATCAGGAGTTTTAAATGGGGGCATGCAGAGTCTGAGAAATCTATAAGAATTCAAGCAAATGCAGGGAGGTTTGCACTTCTAAGTAAGTCCAAGTAGGCTCACTGAGGCTGTTGGATATGCAAATCTCAAGTGCAGGAGAGAAGGAAACACTGAGGTCATCAGAATATAACTGATACTCCAGATCATGAGACCAGGTAAAATTACATGGAAGATGACCAAAGAGACAGCCCTGGGGCTCATAGTAAACCCAACATTAGGAGCCTAGCAGAAGAGATGAGAAAGCAAAGGAAGTGAAAAAGAATCATAGGTGAGATAAAAACACACCAAAACACACACACACACACACACACACACACACACACAGGAGACTGCCACACCTAGAAAGACGAAAGGATGGGTGCGACCACCAGGTCAAAGCATTGTCGGCAGGTCAAGCAATATGCAGACTGAACACTGTCCACTGGGTTTAGCAATAAAGACGTCACTGGTGGCCTTGGAAGAGCAATTTCAGCAGAGTAGTGGTGTACAGTTCTGGACAGTGCCAGCTCTTTTTTTAAAGAATTATTTTATTATTTAACTTTCTCTCTTTTTTCCTTTCTTTCTTTCTTTAACAAGACAGGGACAGAGCAAGTGAGTGAGTGAGCAAGAGAAAGTGAGAAAGTAAACCACCAGGTCTGGGACACAACCACAGTCGGCCACGTGGGAGTCCAGTGCCCTTAACCTGCACTACCTGCCGGCTCCGTCAACTCTTTTGAAGAGGTTTACTGTAATAAGAAACAATAATATGGGCAGAAGTTTAAAAGAAGAACCCAAGAAAAGGGTTGTCTTACCATGGGAGACGTGGTAGGCTCTATGCTGGGCCATTCCCATTTGCATATAAACATGCAAGTTAAGACGTGTGTATAGAGCTAAAATTATATAACGTCAATGAGAGGGATTACCATGGGAGACGTGGTAGGCTCTATGCTGGGCCATTCCCATTTGCATATAAACATGCAAGTTAAGACATGCGTGTATAGAGCTAAAATTATATAACGTCAGTGAGAGGGAAGGATGGTTGGAGGTAGGGTGGAGGGGGTCTTGTGTAGGCCCAAGTAGAAGAGCTGACCTTAGAAAGGGGCATGGGCTAGCCATCCATAGTACCACGCAGGAAGGGTGGACATGGACAGGCAGATGCTGGTAGGTGGATAGATGCAGCGGCAGAAAGTTGTACAAGTCCACTTCCAATTGATCTGATTTTCTCAATGAATTAGGAAGCAAGCTGAGAGTGAGGGTAGGGGCTATGTCTCCTGAGAAAGCTTCGGGCATGCCATCATAATGACAGGATGTTAAGACATATGACATTTATCGAGCTTTTGCTTTGTGCCATACACTAAGCTCTTGACATGTGTCATCTTGACAACAAACCCCAGAGGTTAGCTATTATACAGCTTTTAAAGATGGAGAAATGAGGCTCAGAATGATTAAACAAATTGTGATTGGTTACCTGGCTAACAAGGCTAGAACAACTTACACCAGCCCCACCCACTGCAACAGCTGTGATTTAACCAATGGCGGGCAGAAGCAGAGGTTGGTATGTGGAGGGAGGACACTGTCCCTGCATAGAGGCAGTGGTGGGCTAACAGGAGGGGCTGGCTAGGCTGCCTCGAAGAGCCGTGAATTAATTAATTAATGAGTTGTTCAGATGCGCTCCCCATCTACTAAATCCCTTTTGGGTGCTCTTACTGTTTTACACATATCTTAGTTAAAGATAGGGTTTCTTATAGACCATTTGCCACCATTATCTCAGGAGTCTCTGGCTTCCCTAGACTACAGTCTACCTGATTCAGAACATCTGAGAAACTCAGCTATTACCGTATTAGTGTCCTGCAGTTGCTGTAACAAGTAACAAACTTATTAGCTTGAAACGACCCAGATAGACTATCTTATAGTTCTGGTGACCAGACATCTGACAATTCTCATTGGCTATCATTGCAGTGTTTCAGGCTGACTTCCCTTCCAAAGGCTCTAAGGAAGAAGACATTTTCTTGCCTTTTCCAGATGGTTCCAGAGGCCACCTGCATTCCTTGTCTTGGGCCCCACCCTCCATCCTCAGAGCCAGCAATGTGGGCTGAGTCCTTGTCACACACAATCACTCTTGACATCATCTGACTCCCTCTTCCACATTTAAGGATACTTGTAATCATATTGGGCCCACCCAGATAGTTCAGAACACTCTCCCTATCTTAAGGACAACTGATTAGCAACTGTAATTCCCCTTCCTCATATTCACAGGTTACAGATGGATTTTTTTTCTAAGAGATTTTTACAATAGGGCATGTGTGCACACTGGAGAGACAGAGAAACAGAAAGTGAGAAATTAACCCCCAGGTGAGATGGCCACACCTCAATCCCTTGTCTCTATTCTCCTTTAAGGATCTTGGGCATGCATGCACATATGCCCGGTGTGAGTTTCAGATCACTGGGTCTGGGACTTAAACCACAGTCGACCATGTGGAAGTCTAGTGCCTTAACCCTTATACCACCTGCTGGCCCCCACAGGCTCCAGAATGTGGACATCAAGATAGTGTTATTATTATGCCTACCACAAAGGGTCAAATTTCTAGCTCATAGTTCACATACGTCATATCTCTGGAACATAAGTGTACAGGTCCCTATTGTCTTCATTCATTCATTCATTTGTTCATTCATTCATTTGGGAGTCTAGACTTTAAGAACCAGCCCTGATCTGAGAGTCATTCTCCTGCCTCCTTTAAAATGTTTATTTTGTTAATGGAAGTGTTACTTTGCCTAGAAGTCCTGCAGAATGCCTGAAAGTAAAAGGCATCTTTTGGGGTTTTTATTTTATTTATTTATTTTTTTGGGGGGGGGAGAGGTTTTTGCTATAGGGCGTGTGCGCTCGCCAGACAGACAGAGAGAGACATAGAGACAGAAAGCAAGAAATCACCCCCCAGAGGGGATGGTCACGCCGCAATCCCTTCTCCTCCATTCTCCTCTCAGGATCTTGAGCACGTACGCACACGCGCCCGGCGTGAGTTTTAAGCCACCGGGTCCAGGACACGAACTACGGTCGACTACGTGGGAGTCCAGCGACATAGCCATTATGCTAACTGCTGGTTCCCAAGGCATTTTTCATTTAATGTACTGCATGCCCTGGAATGGTATGGGGGTATGGAAGTTTGGGGTTGGGGGTGAAGAGCAGTGGTCCCCTCTATCTCTTCCCTACCATTTTCTCCCTTCCTTCTTGGCCACAGGATAAAACAGATGCATGGGGTGAGCCCTGGTGGGTTGTGGGGTTTTTCCTGACAAACTTTATTAGCAGAGCTATTTAAATCATTCTAATTACTCCAGAAACACCCCATTAAGTTTCTCAGTGAGGGATGCTGAGGAAAAGGGCGAGGAGAAATTGAGGAGAGGCTGAAAAAGAAAAACTGTCACAGACCTGCTATTCAGCTCCTGCAGCCGCCCGTGCAGTTTGCTTAAAACGAGGAGGCAGAGGAGGGAGCCAAGGGCAAGGGAGAAAATAAACAGATAGTGTCAGGTCCTGCCATTAGAAATGCAAAATTCATTAGAAAAGCATTGATTGCCAAGAATTGATTTAGTAGTGATTTGATTGTCAGACATACACTACATCCAAGGAAAATTTTCATTATGATTCAGAATTCGTTAAAAAGAAAATAAGACGAGAAGGCAGTAGAGCAAGGACGTGAGTGTGGCTGTTTGTTGTCAGAGACCCAAGCCCAGCCTGGGAGCTGCCCCCGTCCTATGACCCTACTATCTCTTGGAGGAACGTAAGATTTGGCTGTTACTACCCCAGAACCTACAGTCTGTGTGTTCTGTAGAGAGGCTCCGAGCTGTGGGACACGACCCCATCATATGGGCTGATGGGACAGTTTGTTTCTTTTTTAAAAGAATCATTTATTTATTTAATTACATGTGTTATTATAATTATTATTTTAATTTGACCAGAGAGAGAAAAAGGGAAAGTGAGAAACCAAGTCACCAGATCCAGGACTCAAACCTCAATCAGCCGTGTGGGAATCCAGCACCCCCAACCACCATGCCACCTACTGGCTCCATAGGACAGTTTTTGTTGTTGCCAACTCCCAACTAGGAGAGACCACACTTCGGCCCAGGCACCCCTCTGCTGCCCTGCCTTCCCTGCGAGGCTGGAACCAGGCAAAGAACCAGGCTTTAGGTTTCAAAGCTGCCCAGCCAGATGTCACCCTGGTCCAGCCATCCCTCCCTCAGAGGGTCTCCCTGGCTCTGCTCTCACTGCCGCCTGCCTGTGGTCCTGAGGTCCCACCCACCTGCCAACTCAGCTTTGAAAGCGCCAGGTACTTTCTGTTTTCCATCCTGTTTGTATGCCTTTGGGCTTCTGGTTTTGACTATATCTTCCTCACCAAAACAGATTTTTTAATGAAAATTTTGACTTTTCTCTGTCCCCTCTTTCCAACCCCTGACAAAAGCCAGGCTGCTTAGTTGATTCTGAAGATGGCCTTCCTCCCACATAAACCACTCAGGCTAGTGTCTACTGTATTATTGAGCCATTGATTCTAGCAGGCTCTGTCCACATCCACATGCATCAGTTCTGCCATCTCCCATCCTGCCTCTGTCTCTGTTGTTATCTGGAACCCTCTTTCCTCTTTCCCCTCTTTCACAAAATGCCAGCCAACTGGCTTTCCTCAGCTCTGCTCATTTAACCCCCTGGGTAACTGGCCCCACACTCAGCTGGGGCATCAGCTCCCTGTTAAACCAAACTACATGGCCACTGTGCTCTCATACTTGGGTTTCTATGGACAAACCAAAATCTCACGTTAGTCTGTTTCTTCAGCAAGTTGCTAAGTTACAGCCAATCACATTAGCCACACTTCAGTCAATCACAGAAAGCCCAGTTTTCAGACTGTTCTTGCAGCCTAACATCCAGCTCTAACCGATCCAATGACTTCTCTACCTCATTCCCTCCCTTTCATTTTTGTACGTCACTTTCTCTTTCTGGAACATAAATAGCATGTGACCACAAAGCTACCCAGAGTTCCTCGGAGCCATCCAGGACACTGCCCTGTTCAAGTCACCCTTTATTCAAATAAACTCTGTTAAAATTTGTTCTGTCTAAAATTTTTATTGTACATCCCTTTTCAAGATTTCTTGATGTCTTACCGCAGATCCATGTATGTAAAATGAGCATGATAATAACATCTTTTTTATAACATTTTTTTAAGAATTATTTTTATTTAACTTTATTTATTTGTTTTAATTTGACCAGAGTGAGTGAGAGAGAGAGGGAGGGAGGGAAAGTGAGAAAGCAAGCCGCCAGGTCCAGGGTTTAAATGGCAGTTGGCCATGTGACAGTCCAACGCCCTTAGCCGCCATGCCACCTGCAGGTCCAAATGATAACATCTTACTTACCTACTCTGAGGATCAAATATAATCACACCTAGGTAAATGTTTGGTCAACCAAAAGGTCTACTCAAATACAAACTGCATTATTTCTCCAATTTAGAGATTGAATACAACATTTGCATTTTGAAAACAATCATTGATTAGCACTAAATATTTAAGAAATACTTTTGGGAACCAGCAGGTGCCACATGGCTAAGGAACAGGACTCCCACATGGCCAACTGTGATATAAGTCTTGGACCTGGAGACTTGAAAATCATGCCAGGTGCACATATGTGTGCATGTCCAAAATCCCAAGAAGAGAATGGAGGAAAAGGGATTACAGCATGTCCATACTCCCAGGGGTGATTTCTCACTTTACCTCTCACTGTCTCTCTCTGTCTCTGCTCAGCAAGCTCATATGCCTATGGCAAAAACCTAAAAAGAGAAGAAAGAAATACTTTTGATCAGTGATTCTTATATATTTATTTATTTATTGGAGACTTTTTTTTTTTTTTTTTTGCTATAGGGTGTGTGGACTTGCCAGAAAGACAGAGAGAGACAGAAAGACAGAAAGCAAGAAATCACACACACCCCCCCAGGGGAGATGGCCATGCCGCAATCCTTTCTCCTCCATTCTCCTCTCAGGATCTTGGGCATGCACGCACACACGCCTGGCATGAGTTTAAGCCACCAGGTCCAGGACTCAAACCACAGTCAACTACATGGGAGTCCAGCAACATAGCCATTACACCATCTACTGGTCCCCCAACCAGTGATTCCCAAATCCCTAGATTTGGAAAATAGTAATGCCATTGATCTGGGTTGAGACTCATGCAAAGTATTCTTGAAAACCTCAGGAAATGCAAATTTGTAGCCAGAACTGAGAACCAATGACTTGTACTTGACTTTCACACTTTTATAGACCATCACTTACCTAGTCTGGGGCCCCAGGAGTAACTCCCCTCCACGTACTTATTTCCCCAACACCCTTCCTTATCTCTTCCAAAGTGAGTCTTGAAAAGAGATGCATAAGAGGGACAAAGGGCTCTAGTATCCGGGAGTCCAAAGAAAGATTGGGTGATGACAATTGCTCCTCTACAGAGCTTCACTTCCTCAGGGACACTCGCAGAGTGACAGAAGCTCTCCTCCTTTAAAAGAAGCACAGCTGCAGTAAGACACCAACAAGCCTCTGCTTCCTGTTTCCTCTTTTAGATGTCTTGCCCGCCTCCCCCAGCCCTGGCCTTGTCTCTGCCTCTTCCTAACATCCAACTCTGACGCTAGTCTAGGGTTGACTTTATTCAGCTGTCAAAGTCTCAGCCCTGACCTATGCTAACAAGTGGCAACCTATTTCATCAAATCAAAGATGCTGCCCTCCGTGCAATGTACCACCACTTCCTGTATCACTGAGGAAGAGAAGCACACTGTAGAATAAACCATCAGTGGTGGGATACAACATGGTGTCAGAGATGCTAGCATGCAAACAAGTGTAGAATGGATAAATCACATCAATCTCACCCATTAGTTTCTTCTCTTGACCCTTATCATGTTCCTCTGCTGCTTTCCTGGGACCCACCTCGATCCTCTATCTAGTCTCACCTCACTGTGCATCTCCTGCCTCCCTCTAGCTGTTTCCTAAAAAAGAAGAAAAGCATTCCTACTCTCAATCCCCTCAGCATTCTCCACACTAAAATCTAGTCCAGTGAAGCTGTGGAATCAGAGATGGCTGAGGCAGCAGGGGTATGAGACCTCTAGACAGAGCAGCCTTTGCCCCCACCCATGACGAGTTGACAAGAGTCAAGCCCATCTGAGCAGTATTGAAAGGCACCCACTAAATACCAAGCTCTGATCTAAGTGCTGAGGGTATAATGGTCACTGAGACTTGCACCCAACCTCAAGCACCCTACATCAGTCTAGGCAACTGTCAACTCTAAAACATGGAAAAACACTCGATGACAGGGCAGGATCTGCAGGGAGGGAGCTCCTAACTCTGTTGGAGGCTGCAGTGAAAGTCAGGAAAGACCACAGAAGAAATGACAATGAGTCAGGTCTAGAAGGGCAAAGAGGAAATAGTAAGCCTAGAGGAAGGGGAAGGTATTCCAAGCAGAGGAAAAACAAGTCCAAAGCAGCCCGGGTACAAAAGATTAGCACATACTGGGGAGCTGCAATGGTCCCATGTGGGCTGTCATAAAGAGATGCACTGGACAATGACAAGAGATAAAATGGAGGTGACCTCCCACATGGCTGACCACAGTTCGAGTCTCAGACTTAGTGGCTTGCTCACTCTCTCTCTCTGGTGGACATGCATACTCATAGCAAGTTAAAATACATACATACGTACACACACACATACTTAAAATTAAATAAATAATTCTTTATAAAAAGAAATAGAACCGAGCTGTAAAAATCCTGAATGGTAAGCTAAAGAGTTAAGTTTTGGAACCAGCAGGTGATGTAATGGTTATATCACAGGATTCCTACATAGTCGACTGCGGTTCTAGTCCCAAACCCAGCAACTTAAAACATGCAGGGTGAGTGTGTGTGTGTGCCCAAGAGAGGAGAATGGAGGAGAAGGGATTGTGGTGTGGCCATTGTCCCAGGGGGTGGTATCTTGCTTACTGTCTCTCTGGTGAGTGCATGAGCTCTATGGCAAAATTCTAAAATTAAGGGAGAAGGGATTGTGGTGTGGCCATTGTCCCAGGGGGTGGTATCTTGCTTACTGTCTCTCTGGTGAGTGCATGAGCTCTATGGCAAAATTCTAAAATTAAGAAAAAAAAAAAAAAAAGAGGTAAGGCTTTAGCTCTAGCAAGAGAGAGTCATAGCAGATGTTTAAATGGGAGCATAATATGTACATGCTCGCAGCGTACTTGGTGGGCTAGGACTGCTGCTAAACGAACAGATCTCGGTGACCTACCGACCCCTGGTCTTATCATACTCCATGTTGTTTTATAGACTGTTCCTGCCTCTGCTTCTGGCAGAGCTAAATTCCAAGGATAGTATGGATACCAAATACAGAGAATTAAGCTTGGGGGAAATCCTCCAAAGGTTGAAAGAGGTCATTAGCACTGACTCAGGCTGTAGCAATGGAGCCCACTTTCTGCTGCAGCTCATGGGGCTGGGGTAGGAAAAACTCTTATCAGGACCATTTGGGAAGAGGGTGGGGGTCCAGAGCTGGGAGAGAGTTTGAGGAAGGAAAGTCAATTATGAGCTCTTGGTCACCAAATGCCACACGGATCAAGCCATTGACCTCAAGGGATGATGTGTGCACATCCACAATCTTAAATGATGACTCTTGGACATCACCAGTAAAGCCAGTGATTCTTCTGAAGAATGGAATTTGCTCAAAAGACAGCCAGAATTGCTGTAATGAACACCTCTATTAATTTTATTAGATGCTGCAAGAAGAGTCACCACGGCGACTTGGACTTTCCCTCCAAGGTCAGACTGCTCCAGGTGATCCAGAGGGACCCCAATCTATGGTACCCCAAGATGTGGAGACAAGATTAGTGAAAAGGGATTTGGGAGGTTTTTTTGAGGATCATTTCCTGCAGAAAAAGAGGTGGCATATCAATTAGCTACTGTAATACATAAAATAATATCTCAGTGATTTAACCCAACAGAAGTTTTATTTCTTCCTTTCATGGGGATATACTCTGCTTTAAGAAGTCATTTAAGAACACAGACTGATAAAAAATAAACTTTGCTACCATCCACATGTGGTTACCCAGGGTCCCCCTGGGTGCTGACCTCCAGCCAGCCAGCTGGTGGAGCGTGAGAGGATTTATACCTGGAGAGTATTGTGAACGAGGTCACTGGCATCTATCAACTGCTTCTACTCACATTCTAAACATCATGTGTTCAGCACTTGGTCTTGTGGCCCATGGAGATGCAGAGGTGATGGAAATGTGGTTCTTGCATATACAGGACCCTCCTCATTCTCAATCTTCAGCAAACAGCTAGCCATCTGCCCAAGAAGGCAGGTATAAAGAAGGGCAAGAGTGCTGGACTGAGAAAACAAGAGTACTATGTCTCTTCCACTCTCTCACTACCAAAACGTGTGATCTACAATAGGTCCCTTTTCAGGGCTACGTGGCCGCCCTAAAATAATTCCACTGGACCCACATGGGAAAGGTCCTGGGTTCTCATTCCAGAGCCTCCCTGAGTTTTCCAGGTACGTGTGTGCCCATGATCCAAGCTAACTGAAAGTGGGGTGGGTTGTGGCATCAGGACCTTGTTGAGGGTGCCTGTCTGTCTTTCTCTCTCTGTCTCTCTTGTTCATAGAAGAAATAAATTTTAAAACTTTTTTAAACGTCTCTATTCTTGGGACAAGCAGATGGCATAGTGGTTATTTCACTGGACTCCCATATGGCTGACTACATATGGGAGTTTGAGTCCCGGATCCAGCAGCTTGAAACTTAATGCTGGGCACATGTGCAAGCGTGCACACGATCCCAGGAGAATGGAGGAGAAGGGATTGAAGCATGGCCATCTCCCTTGGGAGGGTGACTTCTCACTTTCCCTCTCACTGTCTCTGTCTCTCTTTCTCTCTGGCAAGAGCACACATCCTAAGGCAAAAACCTCTACCAAAAAATGAATAAATAAATAAAAATGACTTGCATTTTTTAAAGAAATCTCTTTTTCTTGCTGGGTCTCAGTTTCTTTGTCCCTAAAATGGGGAAGCTGGACTTGCCCTCCAACAGGTTTTGACCATAATGCTGAAGTCAAAGTTGTATTCTGGAAAGGGTTACCCAAACCCATGCAAAGTTCTGCCCAGCAAGCTGTCACTGGGCATGAAGTCACACCACTTTAGGAAGATACTTCCAGGCCACAGGCTCACTCTCAATCTGACACCATGTAACTGGGAACCAAAGAGGGGCTGGAAACTGAACAGTCCCCACAGGAGAGAAAACATGAAAGGTTACATGAATTGAGCATGTACAGGGGTCCAGGTGACCTTTCCTTGAGTGGAAAGACACAGGTGGCCAGTCAAGTGACCAAAAAGCCCCATGGCGCCAGGAGCCTAGCTGCCCCCTTCGAACACCAGGACTGAGCAGAAGGGCTGGAGCTGCCCAGTCACAAAGCTGAGCCGACTGCATGCAGGTGGGAATGCTGGAGCTGTGCAGACACACACACACACACACAAACCTTTCCGGTATCACAAACACAGCATTTACGGGGCAGATGCACAGCATGAATGCACACACACGTGCACAAGCCGTAGGTGGACGTACACAGTCAGAACATGCTGCCCAGGGCAGACAATAACGGGCATGCACATACTTGCAGTACCCATGAGTACTTTCCCACACATAGATACACCCAGCAGGACATTGGCTGTTACACCAGGACACACTTAGGCGTGTGTCTGTAGGTGGCTATAGTAACTCATTTAAACACAGAACTCACATCTCAGCATTCTTGTGGATTTCCACACAGCTTTCCACAGAGAGAACTACACCCAGGAACACATGTACAGGAACACACAAATGCAGCCACCTATGCATGAATCTCACAGGTATGCACACATAGACACAGGGGTGTATAGCTGGATGTCTCGCATGAACCTGAGATGTACCCACACAGGAGTGAGGGGACTGTTTTTTTTATTTTTATTTATTTATTTATTATTATTTTTTAATTTAACCAGAGAGAGAGAGAGAGAAAGTGAGAAAGCAAGCCACTAGATTCAGGACTCTAACCATGATTGGCAATGTGGGAGTCCAGGGCCTTAGCCACCATATCACCTGCTGGCCCCAAGCTGGGACCAGTCTTTAACTGATTAGGTATGTGTGTCAAACCTAGGCAAATCATTTCCTCTTTGGTCTTCACTATCCTCATCAGTAAACTCTCTCTAAATGCCAGTTCTACACTGTCTATTAAACATTAACCTGGTAATTAAACTGGAAGACATGGCTCCTGTCCATGGGGTGCTTCCAGTCTAACGAGAAGTGAGCAAGCACGGTCCAGAAATGACCAGGCACCACATAAACAGCATGAGTAATTGACGATGATATCTGTACAGAGCTTGAGGAGAGAACGTCAGCACCAAGATTCCCTTAGAGAAGATGTGGTAGTCCTCATTTAGATAAGAAAGAGGTATACCAGATGGCCTGCCATCCCTTCTATGGGTGACGGCCTTGGGGTAGTCAACAAATGGCAGGTTTTACAAGGGATTTAGGAAGAAAAGGATGAGTGAGACTTGCTCCCAAACCTCAGAACATCAGAACAAACAAATCTGCCCGAGGAAATTCCAGAGCCACACTATGAAGTCCAGTCTAGTCTTGTGAACTACAAGAAAGAACTTTAGTAACAGGCTGGATGGTAGTCACTCTGCGCACACGGAGCCCATGGCAACTCTCTGGCTTAAGGAACTTCATTCATAAAGTGGCTCAGGGTGGACCTGTGTACTCTCTTTCTCTGTCAGATGGCTCGTGGCTCCCTGTGGGATAACACTGGCCAGGATTCAGGGGACAAGTGCTTATGTATTAATAATGCCGATACAAATATGCTCACACATGAGGACCTGCATGTTCCCGTATGTGTGCATGGCTACACATCTGTGTGTATTGGGTCTCCATGCCTGACGCCATCTACAACACATAGGTGTTACCTGTTCATAGATGCATCCTTGTCCACCAGAACCTACCTGTTTAATGCATAATTGAATAAGCAAATTGTCAGTGTGTATGCCTAGTATGTTTGCCTTGTATGTTTTTACCCATTCAGGCGTACCTGGATGTGTCCATCTTAAAGGGAAAACATTTGCCTGCCCTGACACATACAAGCCAGGATGCAATCCTCTGGTTCCTTCTCCCCATCTCCTCTGACTCCCTGCCCACTAGTTGGTAAGATCCAGTTGGTAAGATGGGGCAAAAACTGAGTCACGGTGCCTCTATGGCTGGGGTCAGTGGTGGAATGTACAGGTTCTCTCCTCCTCACAGGGTAAGCCAGCAGAGGAGGGTTCTGCCTGAGAGCAGAGTCTTGCAGGTATCTGGGCTCTTTCTCTGTGACTCTGGGCAACCTTAAAGCAAATGAGAAAGGCTGGAAGCCCATGGGAGCATCATTTCTTTAAATCAACTTTGCTAGCAATGAAGTTAGTATACCGACAAATCTAATCGAGGTATGTTTTACGATCGACAACTTGTCGATCGTAAAACACACCCCAATTTCAGAAATACGAAGACATGGGTTCACATGGGTCTTAAAAAGAGATGGAATGCAGGGATATTTTGATCACTAGCTGCCTTCTGTGTCTATATTTTTTACTTGGTTCAGAAATTGGTGGGAAGAGGGATGCAATTAATTATCACCCTCAGATCTCTAGATATTTGCACATACCTAACACAGGGGTTTCTGTGTATCCAAGCATCTCAGCTAGGGCTGTGGCATCTGCCTATCTGGGAGCTACTGTTGCCCTAACGGCTAAGAACCTGCATTTAGTATATGTGTGTGAGCCACCAGGTAGCACACGGGTGTTTTCATGTGGCGTGAAGGATATCATAGGTGCCTGTACATGTGAGCAGGTGTCTGTGTGTAAAGGTGAGCCATAGCCCAGACCCAGAGTCCCCACCAGCTATAAGTCAGGAGTCACAAGAGCACAACGGGCCCCCTTTTTCTTGTTTCCTCGCTCTCCTTGTGCTCATTTCTCCCTCTCCGAGAGAGGTCACCCAGAGGCCCCTCCAGAGACAGGCCCCGCCTTGCCGGTCTGAGAACAACAGGCACAAAGCAATCTAGTAATTAGTAATAATCATGTCTCCCTGACAAGCCATTCTTTCACCAGGACAGAGAAAGAGCTCAGGGGGTTCCGAGGGCCAGGAACAAGAAGGCTGGAGAAGCTGCCCCTTTACACCTCTGGACTGGTGGGAGACTGGGACTCCTCGGAGATGAGCAGGGACCCCCTATTCTGTCAGAGCATTTGGTCTCTCCATCTGCCATCTCCCGTCCTCTGCTGCCTCCTTCCTCTTCCTCTCCCCCGTGGGCCTAGGCAGCCTCACTTCCTGGCCACATAAAGGAAATGAAACAGACGGGGCACAAAGGAACACAGACGCAGCCCAGCTCAGGCAAGGAGTGCAGGAACCGCTGCAGGGAAGCCCCGGACTTGCCAGTCCTCTGCCAGTGAACTTGGACTTGGAGAATCTACCTTTTGCAGAACTGAGCAACTTGTAGAGCTGCCTTTGAAACAAGCTCCCGGAGGGACCAGCAGTTAGCATAATGGCTATGTCACTGGACTCCCATGTAGCCAACCGCAGTTTGAGTCCCGGACCCGGTGGCTTAAACTCAGGCTGGGCACGTGTGCATGTGTGCCCAAGATCCCGAGAGGAGAATGAAGGAGAAGGGATTGTGGCATGGCCATTCCCCCCCCCCCCAAATTCTCGCTTTCTGTCTCTCTGTCTCTCTCTGTCTTTCTGGTGAACGCACACGCCCTATAGCAAAAACCTCTCAAAAAAAATAAATAAATAAATAAATAAAGAAAAGAAAAGAAAAAAAGGAACAAGCTCCTGGAGCTCTGGTTTCTTGAGTCTTCCTGAATACAAATGAGCTTGGATCCCTCAGCCTTCATGATGACTTCTTTTCTTTTTTTAATTTTTTTCCCTTTTTTTTTTTTTGAGAGGTTTTTGCTATAGGGCGTGTGCGTTCACCAGAAAGACAGAGAGAGACAGAAAGACAGAAAGTGAGAAATCATCCCCCAGGGGGGATGGCCACACCACAATCCCTTCTCCTCCATTCTCCTCTCGGAATCTTGGGCACACATGCACACGCGCCCAACGTGAGTTTAAGCCACCAAGTCCAGGACTTGAACCATGGTCAACTACATGGGAGTCCAGCAACATAGCCATTATGCCATCTGCTGGTCCCCATGATGGCTTCTTAAGTACAAGAAGGGTTGACGAGGTACACAAAGGTCCAGATGACATGGTCTCTTTTTTCGAGGGATTCAAACCCAGCAGGAAGGAAAGGCAATGACTGTAATGCGGACCATGGAAAGGAGCACCATGAGGGAAAGGCTGTGGGAGGCGAGCCACCGCCACCCAAGGGAACTGGGAAACTTTTCTAGAAGAGAGAATATTTGAACTGGACCACAAAGAATTGATATATAAAAGAGTCCGAAGGAGAAGGTACACTCAAGGACATCTGGGACCCAGGAAATTATGACAAATATGACGAGGATGACAATGACATCAATGACTACGATACAAAATTTCCTTGTCCTCTCTGGCATCTTCTCCCAGGCCCAGATGTAGCCACTTGTTCATTACTGTCTGACCCCGTCCAAAGTCTCTTTACCTCTCCTGCTCTGCTTCCTGAAATTTCTAAAACATGGGTGATCCAACCTGCCCTCCACAGCAGACAGTCATTGACATATGGTAGGAGATAGGTCTCTGGTCCTGGCTCAATTACAGGGCAGGCTGAGAATAGATGAGAAGATAATAAAAGGAACAGAAAAAAAAGTAATGCTTTGCATCTATATAATGCTTTATAGCTTTCAAAGCACTTTCATATACATTATCTCATGTTGGCAAGAAAGGTAATATTGATCACACCTAGAGACTCAGAGAGGTGGGTGCTGAGGGTCAGCCAAAACCACACGGTTGGCCTTGGCCCCACCTGCTGCCCCACCATGGTGCTGGATGGGCACCCGTGGACCCACTGTGAGCCCATTAGAGAGGGAGCAGGAGTGTGCTCTGAGGATTCATCTCTCCCCAGTGTGTCTTCTACCAGCTATCCAGAAGAATGGGAGGAGCCAGATGCCCAACAGCACCCATGCATGGAGGGCTATTGCTCCAGCCCAGATCCTGTGTTTAATTCTATCTGGGGCCCCACCCATTTCCGTCGGCAAGTCCTCCAGGAACTGCTAAGAACATGGCTCACCAGGGACACAGTCACCCAGGTATGCTCCTCAAAAACTGGCAGAAGATGCCAGCCGCCTACAGAGTAAATCTGAGACTAACCTGACCTGACCCAATCTGATCCCCATGGTCCCTCCCTGACCACATTGACCAAACTCACCTGTACTCCTTGCTTCTGTATCTTGGCTCTGTCAGTCCCCTGAACCTAACGCATCTCCCCAGGCCTCCCTGCTGACCATCTCCTTCTAGAGGTCTTGCTCCTCTTCCCCTTCACACCAACGGTGCTCACTCTTTTTACCAGCACTTTCCTTCCATCTCGCGTTTGTACTACTCTAAGCTGCCACATGGCAGAGAGGCACCTATCTCCTCCAGTGGACTGTGGGCCACAGGAAGCCACAGGTCCTGCCTCTTTTATTTCTCTGTCCCTGCACTCCCTTACCCACTCCTTTACCCACCCCCAGTACACACATAGTCACACAGTCAGTGTTTGCTGTTTCATCAGAAAGGTCACAGTGACTCTTACCAAGGCTGAACCTTATATTTCAGGACAGGGGCCTTCTGGGCCACACTGGGCTAGAACCAGGCTGCTGGGATATTACCCTGGGCTGGACACACATCTGGCTGCCCAGGGGTGGTAGAGCATGGATGGAAAAGTGTCTTGGGCCTAATAAGCTCAGAGAGCTCTACAGGAATGGCCCATCTGGGAAACCCCCATTAGCAACTGTCTCTCTCAATCAGGCCCGCCCAGGGAAAGAAAGACACTGAGGACCATTCAGATTCCCAGAAATGTCAACACTCCATGAAAGAGGTCTCTACTGGCCTGGAAATCTCCAGGCTGCCTGCACTTGTGATAAGCACAATAAATAAAACAATGAGACCCATTTGAAGGCACTTGTGAGACAGTACAGCTTGGAGAACTTGACTTTGATGAGTTTGAAAGGCAGAGGAAAGAAAGAAGAATGAGTTCCCTCTTGGGCCCAGGTTTGTTTATCCTGCTTCTCAGAAGCCAGAGCTATGAGCTCTGAAGTTTCAACTGCTCTAAATGTTTCCCGAATTCTATACCAGGCTACTATAGGCCAGGAGGCACCTGCCCATTCTGGGCTGAAAAAGCCATAGATAGCTACCCTGCTGGGGGGCTCCTGCTGAGGCAGAGAACAGGCTTAGAGAGGGAAGCACCACCCGTGGGGGTGCACAGAGGAGGTGGGGAGTTCTGGATAAAGGGAGAAGCATAGGTGCAGGTGACTGTGAGGTGCAGGCAGGGCACCCCTGTGGGTTCAGGTGTGCAAGTGCCCACTGTGGGGATTGAGAACTCAAGTCCTGGACCAGGAGTCTGGCATCTAGGGCTTGGACCTGGATCTGCCACTAACTACCCTATACCAGGTCTCTTCCGCCCTTTATCTCTGTACATAAAAAGGCCTCTCTGAGGTACCTCTGGACCCTGTCCTTACTCCATCCCTCTCAGAGCAGGTGGCACCACCATGGGTCCCAGGCTTCTACCTCACTCCAAGCCCAAGCCACCTGGACTCTATTCTGCAAGGATCTTGCTTCCTCTCAGCTGTCAGCATGTCCCCACTTAAGACTCACCTATCGGGCTGGAAACCTTGAGATGTTTCCCTTCACCCTTTGGGGTCCACGACCTATGCACTTGTGCGTAGACCCCACAGCCAGTAACACAGAGAAGTTAATGTTTCTACCATCTTTCCGACTGTCAGCTCTCAACACAGACTCCCCTACTTACCACAACCCTCCCTACGGAAGAGAGGAAGCTAAAGCCTCTCAAAATGATGAAGTCATTTGCTTTCCGGTTGACTTTGGAAGGGACTTGGCACCCATTTCATCCTCACAACAACCCCAGGTAGGCAGCCAGATGTTCCCATTTTAGCAAAGAGGAGGTGGAGCTAGAAAGGTGAGTCCACATGCCAAGGTGGGTGCGGTCCGGCTCCCCAGGTGCCCTCCCTCTGGTCACCCCCTGGCCCTCCTTAAGCCTAGCTGCCTCTTTAAAGCAGCTCCTGAGCTCACACTGTGCTGAAGAAATAAATAGGCCCCTTCCCAGGACATCCAGACACACTCCTGCCCCCACCCATACCACTCCACCTTTGCCACCACAGGGCAGCCAGCCCACTCCTCCTCCCTGCGGATCATCCCACCAAGTGTGCTCAGACGCTAATTGGCTCTGATCAGTGCTTACTTCAAAGAAGTTCCCATGGGACCAAGACTTCATGGAAAAAACAAACAGCGCTGCTCTGCCTCTCCCCCTGCCTGAAGAGCCTGTGGGCCTGGGACCAGCAGTTAGCGTAATGGCTATGTCGCTGGACTCCCACGTAGTCGACCGCAGTTCACATCCCAGACCCGGTGGCTTAAAACTCACGCCGGGCACGTGTGCATGCGTGCCCAAGATCCCGAGAGGAGAATGGAGAAGGGATTGCAGC